>NC_054871.1:54405453-54473062 GCF_018320785.1 Cheilinus undulatus
CACAGACCCAGGACCCACAGACAGACCAAAGTCCACAGACCCAGGACACACAGACAGACCAAAGTCCACAGACCCAGGACCCACAAACAGACTACAGTCCACAGACCCAGCACCCACAGACAGACCAAAGTCCACAGACCCTGGACCCACAGACAGACTACAGTCCACAGACCCAGGACCCAAAGACAGACTACAGTCCACAGCCAGACCAAAGTCCACAGACCCAGCACCCACAGACAGACTACAGTCCACAGACCCAGCACCCACAGACAGACTACAGTCCACAGACCCAGCACCCACAGACAGACTACAGTCCACAGACCCAGCACCCACAGACAGACCAAAGTCCACAGACCCAGAACCCACAGACAGACTACAGTCCACAGACCCAGCACCCACAGACAGACTACAGTCCACAGACCCAGCACCCACAGACAGACTACAGTCCACAGACCCAGGACCCACAGACAGACTACAGTCCACAGACCCAGCACCCACAGACAGACTACAGTCCACAGACCCAGCACCCACAGACAGACTAAAGTCCACAGACCCAGCACCCACAGACAAACTACAGTCCACAGACCCAGGACCCACAGACAGACCAAAGTCCAAAGACCCAGGACACACAGACAGACCAAAGTCCACAGACCCAGCACCCACAGACAGACTACAGTCCACAGACAGACCAAAGTCCACAGACCCAGCACCCAAAGACAGACTACAGTTCACAGACCCAGGACCCACAGACAGACCAAAGTCCACAGACCCAGCACCCACAGACAGACTACAGTCCACAGATCAAGGACCCACGGACAGACCAAAGTCCACAGACCCAGGACCCACAGACAGACTACAGTCCACAGACCCAGCACCCACAGACAGACTACAGTTCACAGACCCAGGACCCACAGACAGACCAAAGTCCACAGACCCAGCACCCACAGACAGACTACAGTCCACAGACCCAGGACCCACAGACAGACCAAAGTCCACAGACCCTGGACCCACAGACAGACTACAGTCCACAGACCCAGGACCCAAAGACAGACTACAGTCCACAGACAGACCAAAGTCCACAGACCCAGCACCCACAGACAGACTACAGTCCACAGACCCAGGACCCACAGACAGACTACAGTCCACAGACCCAGCACCCACAGACGGACTACAGTCCACAGACCCAGCACCCACAGACAGACTACAGTCCACAGACCCAGCACCCACAGACAGACTACAGTCCACAGACCCAGCACCCACAGACAGACTACAGTCCACAGACCCAGGACCCACAGACAGACCAAAGTCCACAAACCCAGAACACACAGACAGACGAAAGTCCACAGACCCAGCACCCACAGACAGACTACAGTCCACAGACAGACCAAAGTCCACAGACCCAGCACCCACAGACAGACTACAGTTCACAGACCCAGGACCCACAGACAGACCAAAGTCCACAGACCCAGCACCCACAGACAGACTACAGTCCACAGATCCAGGACCCACAGACAGACCAAAGTCCACAGACCCAGCACCCACAGACAGACTACAGTCCACAGACCCAGCACCCACAGACAGACTACAGTCCACAGACCCAGCACCCACAGACAGACCAAAGTCCACAGACCCAGGACTCACAGACAGACTACAGTCCACAGACCCAGGACCCACAGACAGACCAAAGTCCACAGACCCAGGACACACAGACAGACCAAAGTCCACAGACCCAGGACCCACAAACAGACTACAGTCCACAGACCCAGCACCCACAGACAGACCAAAGTCCACAGACCCTGGACCCACAGACAGACTACAGTCCACAGATAGACCAAAGTCCACAGACCCAGCACCCACAGACAGACTACAGTCCACAGACCCAGGACCCACAGACAGACCAAAGTCCACAGACCCAGCACCCACAGACAGACTACAGTCCACAGATCTAGGACCCACAGACAGACCACAGTCCACAGACCCAGCACCCACAGACAGACCAAAGTCCACAGACCCAGCACCCACAGACAGACTACAGTCCACAGACCCAGCACCCACAGACAGACTACAGTCCACAGACCCAGCACCCACAGACAGACCAAAGTCCACAGACCCAGCACCCACAGACAGACTACAGTCCACAGACCCAGCACCCACAGACAGACCACAGTCCACAGACCCAGCACCCACAGACAGACCAAAGTCCACAGACCCTGGACCCACAGACAGACTACAGTCCACAGACCCAGCACCCACAGACAGACTACAGTCCACAGACCCAGGACCCACAGACAGACCAAAGTCCAAAGACCCAGGACACACAGACAGACCAAAGTCCACAGACCCAGCACCCACAGACAGACTACAGTCCACAGACAGACCAAAGTCCACAGACCCAGCACCCACAGACAGACTACAGTTCACAGACCCAGCACCCACAGACAGACTACAGTCCACAGACCCAGGACCCACAGACAGACCAAAGTCCACAGACCCAGCACCCACAGACAGACTACAGTCCACAGATCCAGGACCCACAGACAGACCAAAGTCCACAGACCCAGGACCCACAGACAGACTACAGTCCACAGACCCAGCACCCACAGACAGACTACAGTCCACAGACCCAGCACCCACAGACAGACCAAAGTCCACAGACCCAGGACCCACAGACAGACTACAGTCCACAGACCCAGCACCCACAGACAGACCAAAGTCCACAGACCCAGGACTCACAGACAGACTACAGTCCACAGATCCAGGACCCACAGACAGACCAAAGTCCACAGACCCAGGACACACAGACAGACCAAAGTCCACAGACCCAGGACCCACAAACAGACTACAGTCCACAGACCCAGCACCCACAGACAGACCAAAGTCCACAGACCCTGGACCCACAGACAGACTACAGTCCACAGACAGACCAAAGTCCACAGACCCAGCACCCACAGACAGACTACAGTCCACAGACCCAGGACCCACAGACAGACCAAAGTCCACAGACCCAGCACCCACAGACAGACTACAGTCCACAGATCTAGGACCCACAGACAGACCACAGTCCACAGACCCAGCACCCACAGACGGACCAAAGTCCACAGACCCTGGACCCACAGACAGACTACAGTCCACAGACCCAGGACCCAAAGACAGACTACAGTCCACAGACAGACCAAAGTCCACAGACCCAGCACCCACAGACAGACTACAGTCCACAGACCCAGCAGCCAAAGACAGACTACAGTCCACAGACCCAGCACCCACAGACAGACCAAAGTCCACAGACCCAGCACCCACAGACAGACTACAGTCCACAGACCCAGCACCCACAGACAGACTACAGTCCACAGACCCAGCACCCACAGACAGACCAAAGTCCACAGACCCAGCACCCACAGACAGACTACAGTCCACAGACAGACCAAAGTCCACAGACCCAGGACCCACAGAAAGACTACAGTTCACAGACCCAGGACCCACAGACAGACCAAAGTCCACAGACCCTGGACCCACAGACAGACTACAGTCCACAGATCCAGGACCCACAGACAGACCAAAGTCCACAGACCCAGGACCCACAGACAGACTACAGTCCACAGACCCAGCACCCACAGACAGACTACAGTCCACAGACCCAGCACCCACAGACAGACCAAAGTCCACAGACCCAGGACTCACAGACAGACTACAGTCCACAGACCCAGGACCCACAGACAGACCAAAGTCCACAGACCCAGGACACACAGACAGACCAAAGTCCACAGACCCAGGACCCACAGACTACAGTCCACAGACCCAGCACCCACAGACAGACCAAAGTCCACAGACCCTGGACCCACAGACAGACTACAGTCCACAGACAGACCAAAGTCCACAGACCCAGCACCCACAGACAGACTACAGTCCACAGACCCAGGACCCACAGACAGACCAAAGTCCACAGACCCAGCACCCACAGAAAGACTACAGTCCACAGATCTAGGACCCACAGACAGACCAAAGTCCACAGACCCAGCACCCACAGACGGACCAAAGTCCACAGTCCCTGGACCCACAGACAGACTACAGTCCACAGACCCAGGACCCAAAGACAGACTACAGTCCACAGACAGACCAAAGTCCAGGACCCTGGACCCACAGACAGACTACAGTCCACAGACCCAGGACCCACAGACAGACCAAAGTCCACAGACCCAGCACCCACAGACAGACTACAGTCCACAGACCCAGCACCCACAGACAGACCAAAGTCCACAGACCCAGGACTCACAGACAGACTACAGTCCACAGACCCAGGACCCACAGACAGACCAAAGTCCACAGACCCAGGACACACAGACAGACCAAAGTCCACAGACCCAGGACCCACAGACTACAGTCCACAGACCCAGCACCCACAGACAGACCAAAGTCCACAGACCCTGGACCCACAGACAGACTACAGTCCACAGACAGACCAAAGTCCACAGACCCAGCACCCACAGACAGACTACAGTCCACAGACCCAGGACCCACAGACAGACCAAAGTCCACAGACCCAGCACCCACAGAAAGACTACAGTCCACAGATCTAGGACCCACAGACAGACCACAGTCCACAGACCCAGCACCCACAGACGGACCAAAGTCCACAGACCCTGGACCCACAGACAGACTACAGTCCACAGACCCAGGACCCAAAGACAGACTACAGTCCACAGACAGACCAAAGTCCACAGACCCAGCACCCACAGACAGACTACAGTCCACAGACCCAGGACCCACAGACAGACTACAGTCCACAGACCCAGCACCCACAGACAGACTACAGTCCACAGACCCAGCACCCACAGACAGAGTACAGTCCACAGACCCAGCACCCACAGACAGACTACAGTCCACAGACCCAGGACCCACAGACAGACTACAGTCCACAGACCCAGCACCCACAGACAGACTACAGTCCACAGACCCAGGACCCACAGACAGACCAAAGTCCACAGACCCAGGACCCACAGACAGACTACAGTCCACAGACCCTGGACCCACAGACAGACCAAAGTCCACAGACCCAGGACCCACAGACAGACTACAGTCCACAGACCCAGCACCCACAGACAGAGTACAGTCCACAGACCCAGCACCCACAGACAGACTACAGTCCACAGACCCAGGACCCACAGACAGACTACAGTCCACAGACCCAGCACCCACAGACAGACTACAGTCCACAGACCCAGGACCCACAGACAGACCAAAGTCCACAGACCCAGGACACACAGACAGACCAAAGTCCACAGACCCAGGACCCACAGACAGACTACAGTCCACAGACCCAGCACCCACAGACAGACCAAAGTCCACAGACCCAGCACCCACAGACAGACTACAGTCCACAGACCCAGCACCCACAGACAGACTACAGTCCACAGACCCAGCACCCACAGACAGACCAAAGTCCACAGACCCAGCACCCACAGACAGACTACAGTCCACAGATCCAGGACCCACAGACAGACCAAAGTCCACAGACCCAGGACCCACAGACAGACTACAGTCCACAGACCCAGCACCCACAGACAGACTACAGTCCACAGACCCAGCACCCACAGACAGACCAAAGTCCACAGACCCAGGACCCACAGACAGACTACAGTCCACAGACCCAGGACCCACAGACAGACCAAAGTCCACAGACCCAGGACACACAGACAGACCAAAGTCCACAGACCCAGGACCCACAAACAGACTAAAGTCCACAGACCCAGCACCCACAGACAGACCAAAGTCCAGGACCCTGGACCCACAGACAGACTACAGTCCACAGACCCAGGACCCAAAGACAGACTACAGTCCACAGACAGACCAAAGTCCACAGACCCAGCACCCACAGACAGACCAAAGTCCACAGACCCAGCACCCACAGACAGACTAAAGTCCACAGACCCAGCACCCACAGACAGACTACAGTCCACAGACCCAGGACCCACAGAAAGACTACAGTCCACAGACCCAGCACCCACAGACAGACTACAGTCCACAGACCCAGCACCCACAGACAGACTACAGTCCACAGACCCAGCACCCACAGACAGACTACAGTCCACAGACCCAGGACCCACAGACAGACCAAAGTCCACAGACCCAGGACACACAGACAGACCAAAGTCCACAGACCCAGGACCCACAAACAGACCAAAGTCCATAGACCCTGGACACACAGAAAGACCAAAGTCCACAGACCCAGGACCCACAGAGAGACTACAGTCCACAGACCCAGCACCCACAGACAGACTACAGTCCACAGACAGACCAAAGTCCATAGACCCTGGACACACAGACAGACCAAAGTCCACAGACCCAGGACACACAGACAGACTACAGTTCACAGACCCAGGACCCACAGACAGACCAAAGTCCACAGACCCAGGACCCACAGACAGACCAAAGTCCACAGACCCAGGACACACAGACAGACCAAAGTCCACAGACCCAGCACCCACAGACAGACTACAGTCCACAGACCCAGCACCCACAGACAGACTACAGTCCACAGACCCAGGACCCACAGACAGACTACAGTCCACAGACCCAGGACCCACAGACAGACCAAAGTCCACAGACCCAGGACACACAGACAGACCAAAGTCCACAGACCCAGGACCCACAAACAGACTAAAGTCCACAGACCCAGCACCCACAGACAGACCAAAGTCCAGGACCCTGGACCCACAGACAGACTACAGTCCACAGACCCAGGACCCAAAGACAGACTACAGTCCACAGACAGACCAAAGTCCACAGACCCAGCACCCACAGACAGACCAAAGTCCACAGACCCAGCACCCACAGACAGACTACAGTCCACAGACCCAGCACCCACAGACAGACTATAGTCCACAGACCCAGGACCCACAGAAAGACTACAGTCCACAGACCCAGCACCCACAGACAGACTACAGTCCACAGACCCAGCACCCACAGACAGACCAAAGTCCACAGACCCAGCACCCACAGACAGACTACAGTCCACAGACCCAGGACCCACAGACAGACCAAAGTCCACAGACCCAGGACCCACAAACAGACCAAAGTCCATAGACCCTGGACACACAGAAAGACCAAAGTCCACAGACCCAGGACACACAGACAGACCAAAGTCCACAGACCCAGCACCCACAGACAGACTACAGTCCACAGACAGACCAAAGTCCATAGACCCTGGACACACAGACAGACCAAAGTCCACAGACCCAGGACACACAGACAGACTACAGTTCACAGACCCAGGACCCACAGACAGACCAAAGTCCACAGACCCAGGACCCACAGACAGACCAAAGTCCACAGACCCAGGACACACAGACAGACCAAAGTCCACAGACCCAGCACCCACAGACAGACTACAATCCACAGACCCAGGACCCACAGACAGACTACAGTCCACAGACCCAGCACCCACAGACAGACTACAGTCCACAGACCCAGCACCCACAGACAGACTACAGTCCACAGACCCAGCACCCACAGACAGACTACAGTCCACAGACCCAGCACCCACAGACAGACTACAGTCCACAGACCCAGCACCCACAGAAAGACCAAAGTCCACAGACCCAGCACCCACAGACAGACTACAGTCCACAGACCCAGCACCCACAGACAGACTACAGTCCACAGACCCAGCACCCACAGACAGACTACAGTCCACAGACCCAGGACCCACAGACAGACTACAGTCCACAGACCCAGCACCCACAGACAGACTACAGTCCACAGACCCTGGACCCACAGACAGACCAAAGTCCACAGACCCAGCACCCACAGACAGACTACAGTCCACAGACCCAGCACCCACAGACAGACTACAATCCACAGACCCAGGACCCACAGACAGACTACAGTCCACAGACCCAGCACCCACGGACAGACTACAGTCCACAGACCCAGCACCCACAGACAGACTACAGTCCACAGACCCAGCACCCACAGACAGACTACAGTCCACAGACCCAGGACCCACAGACAGACTACAGTCCACAGACCCAGCACCCACAGACAGACTACAGTCCACAGACCCTGGACCCACAGACAGACCAAAGTCCACAGACCCAGGACACACAGACAGACCAAAGTCCACAGACCCAGGACCCACAAACAGACTAAAGTCCACAGACCCAGCACCCACAGACAGACCAAAGTCCACAGACCCAGGACCCACAAACAGACTAAAGTCCACAGACCCAGCACCCACAAACAGACTAAAGTCCACAGACCCAGCACCCACAGACAGACCAAAGTCCACAGACCCTGGACCCACAGACAGACCAAAGTCCACAGACCCAGGACCCACAGACAGACCAAAGTCCATAGACCCAGGACACACAGACAGACCAAAGTCCACAGACCCAGGACCCACAGACAGACTACAGTCCACAGACCCTGGACCCACAAACTGACAATCCTCTACAGTCCCTGGATCTACCATCCTGTCCATTATAAAGTCTGGTCTAAGCTCTGCTGTGGACCATGGAGTCCACCCAGCTACAGTAAAACTTTAACATGACTGTGAGGGGTTCTGGTTCAGACCTACAGCTAGTCCTCTCCTGGTGAGGAATAACACAGATATGGAAGTAGACTTCGAATAAACTCTTCTGCATTTTGTTTCTGTCCTGGTCTCTGAGTGGTGGTCCAGCTGTGATCTGTGCTGTTGTGGGGAGGTCCTGGTCCTCTCTAATCCACAGGGTTCTGTGGTTTTGAGGACTGAGGCTGGGTTTGATGACATGACGTGTTTCTGCAGGATTAGTAACATCTGTTTGCAAACATGCAGGATTATCCTGAGAAACAGATGATCTGATTGGTTATCTGGGCTCCTCACTGAGCTCTGAGTCAGGGTCTCCCTCCTACAGTCATGGACGAAAGTATTGGCACCCCGGGACTTTTCCCAGAAAATAGACCTTTTCTCCCAGAAACTGCTGCAATTACAAATGTTTTTGGTATACATGTGTTTATTTCCTTCATGTGCATTAAAACACAAAAAATCAGAATAAAAAAGACAAAATTGACATAATTTTACACAAAACTCAAAAATGGGCCAGACAAAATGATTGTCCCCTTTTAAAACTGTGGGTAATCCATTTTATTTCCAGCATGTGATGCTCATTTAAACTCACCTGTGGCAGTAACAGGTGCTGCAATCTAGAAATCACACCTGAAGCCAGTTAGAATGTCTAAAAGTTGACTCAGCCTTTGTGTTGTGTGTCTGTGTGTGTCACACCAAGCATGGAGGAGAGACAGAAGAGCCCAGAACTGTCTGAGGACTTAAGAAGCAAAATAGAGTAAAAATATGAACAATCTCAAGGTTAAAGACCATCTCCAGAGATCCTGAGATTCCTTTGTCCACTGTGTGTAATATAATCAAGAAGTTTATAACCATGGAGCTGTGGCTAATCTCCCTGGACGTGGACGGAAGAGAAAAACTGACAAAAGAATGCAACGCAGGATAGTTGGAATGGTGGATAAACATCCTCAGTCGACTTCCACACAGATTCAGGCTGTCCTGCAGACTCAGGGTGCAAAAGTGTCAGCTGGGACCATACGTGGTCATCTGAATGAGATGAAGCGCTATGGCAGGAGACCCAGGAGAACCCCACTGCTGACAAAGAGACAGAAAAAAGCCAGACTGGAGTTTGCAAAAATGTCCCTGAGTAAGCCTCAATCCTTCTGGGAGAACATTTAGTGGACAGATGAGACTAAGATAGAGCTTTTTGGAAAAGCACGTCATTCTACTGTTTACAGAAAACAGAATGAGGCCTACAAAGAAAAGAACACAGTACCTACAGTCAAACATGGAGGAGCTTCAAGGATGTTTTGGGGTTTGTTTTGTTGCCTCTGGCACTGGGTGCCTTGACTGTCTGCAAGGAATCATGAAATCTGAGACTATCAAAAGATTTTGGGCCGCAATGTAGGGCCTAGTGTCAGAAAGCTGGGTCTGGGTCAGAGGTCATGGGTGTTCCAGCAGGACAATGACCCCAAACATACCTCAGAAAGCACCAAGAAATGGTTGGAGACAAAGCTGGAGAGTTCTGAAGTGGCCAGCAATGAGTCCAGATCTAAATCCCATTGAACACCTATGGAGAGATCTCAGAACTGCTGTTGAAGAAGCACCCTTCAAATCTGAGAGACCTGGAGCAGTTTGGAGAAGAAGAGTGGTCCAAAATTCCAGCTGAGAGGAGTAAGAAGCTTGTTGATGGTTATAGGAAGACACTAGTTCAAGTTATTTTTTTTCCCAAGGTTGTGCAACCAAATATTAAGTTGAGGGTGCCTATAATTTTTTCCGGCCCATCTTTTGAGTTTTGTGTAAAATGATGTCAATGTTGTCTTTTTTCTTCAGATTTTTTGTGTTGTTCCAATGAACATAAAGGCAGTAAACACATGTATACCAAAAACATTTGTGGATTGCAACAATTTCTGGGAGAAATTGTGTATTTTCTGGAAAAATTCCAGGGGTGCCACAATTTTTGTCCATGACTGTAAATGTCTTCATCAGACCAGTACTCCAGCTGTGACGTCTCTCAGATCCCGCTAAAGCTCTGAAGCCCAGCTAACTAGCTGGGGGCTGCTGTGAGCTGTTACCAGACGACTGGTTTTATCTTTGGTCCTAATGTGTGTTTATGTGTGTGAGGGAGAAATCCTCTTAGCCAGTAAACACCGTTAATACAGAGGAAATGAAAAGGCTGGCACCGGAGAGATAGACGCTCATTATAGGTGTTTTTATGATGAGAGGGAAGAATTCAGGAACACAGGGTAGTAGAGCTGAGAGCTTTACTCTCCATAAACAACACTCAGAGTCAGAACCAGGTTTTAATTTGAGACTAGGATGAAGGTTTCAGATTTACAGTCAGAGCTGATCTGGTTTACAGAGGAAAAAAGGAACAACACTGGCTTTATTCATCTGAAAACCTCCTCTTTTATGTCCCTAATGCACACCATCCATGTCCAACCTGCTGTATCTTCATCCATGCAGCCCATGAATGGCTCTGATGATTGGTGAGAGAGCTGAGGAGACTGACGGGGTTTGAAAGAAGGATCTAGAAGAACTAGAACTGACGTCTTCACATTTACAGTCTCTGGACAGTTCAGAGGATTCTTTCCCTGTCCACACATGTAGAGTCCTCACAAAGATGCAGTGCTGCAGCTGTGGTGATCCAGACTGCATCTAAAACCCTGCAGCTGTGGTGATCCAGACTGCATCTAAAACCCTGCAGCTGTGGTGATCCAGACTGCATCGAGGAACCCTGGCTGTATCTGTGACTGTTCACATCCTGGTCTGTGTTGTAGCTTCCACACCTGCATGTGTGTGTTCATACACACATCTTTACATTCAAAGGAATGACAGCATGGATTCATCAGATCTGATCAGTATCTATGAAGATTAGTTCCTCCTGCTCACAGAGAAAATCCAACAGCCCTGATGTGGAGCTGCAGAGGATCCTGCTGCTCCACTCAGCAGGAAACACAATCCAGTTCTAAACTTTTATCTTTCAGCCTTAATTAAAAGTTCACTTATTTTATGGTCCAATTTATGATGCAGAAACTATAAAACTGATCTCTGATGACAAGAAGCTGAATGAGCCTCTGCACATTGACGAGGAGAAGACAAGGAGACAAGGCCAGTTAACAGGGGGGAGACAAGGAACCAAAGAGACAAACGTGACATCGCACATTAACAAGGAGAAGACAAGGAGACAAGAAGACAAGGCCGGTGAAAAGGGAGGAGACAAGGAGACAAGGCCGGTTAACGAGGTGGAGACAAGGAGACAACGAGACACTGCACGTTAACAAGGAGGAGACAAGGAGACGAGGCTGGTTAACGAGGAGGAGACAAGGAGACAAGGAGACACTGCACGTTAACAAGGAGGAGACAAGGAGACGAGGCTGGTTAACGAGGAGGAGACAAGGAGACAACGAGACACTGCACGTTAACAAGGAGGAGACAAGGAGACGAGGCTGGTTAACGAGGAGGAGACAAGGAGACAAGACCAGTTAACAGGGAGGAGACAAGGAAACAAAGCCGGTTAATGAGGAGGAGACAAGGAGACAAGGCTGGTTAACGAGGTGGAGACAAGGAGACAAGGAGACAAACGAGACACTGCAAGTTAACAGGGAGCAGACAAGGAGACAAGGCCACATCTATAAATGGATTCACTGACTTATCCTGATGTCTCCTGTTAGATTCATTATCAGCTGTCCTAACTAGAGGAGGCTGAAGCAGGACGGCTGCTCTCTATCATCCCTGGTAGAGGTGGGACGGCTGCTCTCTACCCTCTCTGGTTGAAGCAGGACGGCTGCTCTCTAGCCTCTCTGGTAGAGGTGGGACGGCTGCTCTCTATCCTCCCTGGTAGAGGTGGGACGGCTGCTCTCTACCCTCTCTGGTTGAAGCAGGACGGCTGCTCTCTAGCCTCTCTGGTAGAGGTGGGACGGCTGCTCTCTATCCTCCCTGGTAGAGGTGGGACGGCTGCTCTCTATCCTCCCTGGTAGAGGTGGGACGGCTGCTCTCTACCCTCTCTGGTTGAAGCAGGACGGCTGCTCTCTATCATCCCTGGTAGAGGTGGGACGGCTGCTCTCTATCCTCCCTGGTAGAGGTGGGACGGCTGCTCTCTATCCTCCCTGGTAGAGGTGGGACGGCTGCTCTCTATCCTCCCTGGTAGAGGTGGGACGGCTGCTCTCTATCCTCCCTGGTAGAGGTGGGACGGCTGCTCTCTACCCCCCAACCCCCCATTTGCTGTAACAGGTGTCAGGCTCCCAGCAGCAGGATTGAGGCTACCAGCACCATCATAAATAGGTTGTTTCCACTGAGTGGTCCGGCTCAGTTCGGTGCGGTACGGCACACTTTTTTTGGCGTTTCCATAGAGGAAAGGTCCCCAAAAACCGACCCGTACCGTCCCACTTTTCGGCACCCTTCCATAGGGATGCCAATCTTACCTAACCGTACCAAAAAGGTGGAGCTACACACACAACAATAGGGGCTGTACTGACGTCACGTAAGCGCGCGACTCAGCTGCTCGCCTCCGGGCTTCAAAGACGGAAGTCTGCTGTGAGAAGCGGGCGAGAACGGGAGAAAAATGGACCAATATCTGCCTAAATGGGAAATATTTGGACTCGACGGAGATCCAGACTGTTTCCTAGTCTGTGGATGTTGGTATCAGGCCACAAATCCAGTTTCCTGACGTTTATCTGGATGATTTTAAGAACACAAAGCAGAGCCTGAAGGCTCACATCAGCCTGATCCATGCGCGATGGATGAGAAACTAAATTAATGCAGAAGTTTTGTGAATACGAAGCCTCAGAACAGTTCATTCTCATCTGTAACTAGTTATTAATCTACGTCTTACGTTAGATAACCTGTGAAAACATCGCTCTGTGGTTGTTGAACGTGTTTGTAAAACTTCAGGCTGCAGACTATTTTAAAAGCCCGGATTCCTGACTTAATCTAGCTTGATTTTAACACCAGCTGAACTTTAAATTTATTTTTAATGCGGCAAATTCTCACAGTTCAGCTCTAAACTTTCATATTTTGTGGTATAAACTGATCTAGACTAGATATATTCACATATTAACGTAGCGTTATGTTTAAACCGTCTCTGTACACGTATTCATCAGCTGAGGATCTGTGCTGACAGATGTTAACATCATTAAGATGGAGTTATTTTTTTAAAAGCACTTTCAGCTGAAATAAAGCTGTTCACTGCTTATTCCTACTGATTTCTGTCACTCATCCTTTCTATAACTCTGCTGCTGGACCAGCAGACTCACGCTGTCTGTGACTTTACATGCATGCTGTCACAGCCCCGCCCACCCAAGTGAGAGCACGGGTGTCTGTGGACACGCTAACTATTTGGGGGTTTAGCGTACCAAACCATACCAAACCGAACCGAATCAAACCAGACCCCCTGATGGAAACACAGCTTGAGACTAATCTGGGTCAGACAGATAGCTGGACCTTCTCATAGACCATGGGAGGAAGACAGAAACTGTGGAGAACATCTAGGACCAGGACAAAGATCTCTGACTGTGGAGAACATCTGAGACCAGGACAAAGATCTCTGACTGTGGAGAACATCTGAGACCAGGACAAAGATCTCTGACTGTGGAGAACATCTAGGACCAGGACAAAGATCTCTGACTGTGGAGAACATCTAGGACCAGGACAAAGATATCTGACCCTGGAGAACATCTAGGACCAGGACAAAGATCTCTGACTGTGGAGAACATCTGAGACCAGGACAAAGATCTCTGACTGTGGAGAACATCTAGGACCAGGACAAAGATCTCTGACCCTGGAGAACATCTAGGACCAGGACAAAGATCTCTGACTGTGGAGAACATCTGAGACCAGGACAAAGATCTCTGACTGTGGAGAACATCTAGGACCAGGACAAAGATCTCTGACCCTGGAGAACATCTAGGACCAGGACAAAGATCTCTGACTGTGGAGAACATCTGAGACCAGGACAAAGATCTCTGACTGTGGAGAACATCTGAGACCAGGACAAAGATCTCTGACTGTGGAGAACATCTAGGACCAGGACAAAGATCTCTGACTGTGGAGAACATCTAGGACCAGGACAAAGATCTCTGACCCTGGAGAACATCTAGGACCAGGACAAAGATCTCTGACTGTGGAGAACATCTGAGACCAGGACAAAGATCTCTGACTGTGGAGAACATCTAGGACCAGGACAAAGATCTCTGACCCTGGAGAACATCTAGGACCAGGACAAAGATCTCTGACTGTGGAGAACATCTAGGACCAGGACAAAGATCTCTGACTGTGGAGAACATCTAGGACCAGGACAAAGATCTCTGACTGTGGAGAACATCTAGGACCAGGACAAAGATATCTGACTGTGGAGAACATCTAGGACCAGGACAAAGATCTCTGACTGTGGAGAACATCTGAGACCAGGTCAAAGATATCTGACTGTGGAGAACATCTAGGACCAGGACAAAGATATCTGACTGTGGAGAACATCTAGGACCAGGACAAAGATATCTGACTGTGGAGAACATCTAGGACCAGGACAAAGATCTCTGACTGTGGAGAACATCTAGGACCAGGACAAAGATCTCTGACTGTGGAGAACATCTGAGACCATGTCAAAGATCTCTGACTGTGGAGAACATCTAGGACCAGGACAAAGATCTCTGACTGTGGAGAACATCTAGGACCAGGACAAAGATCTCTGACCCTGGAGAACATCTAGGACCAGGACAAAGATCTCTGACCCTGGAGAACATCTAGGACCAGGACAAAGATCTCTGACTGTGGAGAACATCTAGGACCAGGACAAAGATATCTGACTGTGGAGAACATCTAGGACCAGGACAAAGATCTCTGACCCTGGAGAACATCTAGGACCAGGACAAAGATCTCTGACCCTGGAGAACATCTAGGACCAGGACAAAGATCTCTGACCCTGGAGAACATCTAGGACCAGGACAAAGATCTCTGACTGTGGAGAACATCTAGGACCAGGACAAAGATCTCTGACCCTGGAGAACATCTAGGACCAGGACAAAGATCTCTGACTGTGGAGAACATCTAGGACCAGGACAAAGATATCTGACTGTGGAGAACATCTAGGACCAGGACAAAGATCTCTGACCCTGGAGAACATCTAGGACCAGGACAAAGATCTCTGACCCTGGAGAACATCTAGGACCAGGACAAAGATCTCTGACCCTGGAGAACATCTAGGACCAGGACAAAGATCTCTGACTGTGGAGAACATCTAGGACCAGGACAAAGATCTCTGACCCTGGAGAACATCTAGGACCAGGACAAAGATCTCTGACTGTGGAGAACATCTAGGACCAGGACAAAGATCTCTGACCCTGGAGAACATCTAGGACCAGGACAAAGATCTCTGACTGTGGAGAACATCTAGGACCAGGACAAAGATATCTGACTGTGGAGAACATCTAGGACCAGGACAAAGATCTCTGACTGTGGAGAACATCTAGGACCAGGACAAAGATATCTGACTGTGGAGAACATCTAGGACCAGGACAAAGATCTCTGACCCTGGAGAACATCTAGGACCAGGACAAAGATCTCTGACCCTGGAGAACATCTAGGACCAGGACAAAGATCTCTGACTGTGGAGAACATCTAGGACCAGGACAAAGATCTCTGACCCTGGAGAACATCTAGGACCAGGACAAAGATCTCTGACCCTGGAGAACATCTAGGACCAGGACAAAGATATCTGACTGTGGAGAACATCTAGGACCAGGACAAAGACCTCTGACTGTGGAGAACATCTAGGACCAGGACAAAGATCTCTGACCCTGGAGAACATCTAGGACCAGGACAAAGATCTCTGACTGTGGAGAACATCTAGGACCAGGACAAAGATCTCTGACTGTGGAGAACATCTAGGACCAGGACAAAGATCTCTGACTGTGGAGAACATCTAGGACCAGGACAAAGATCTCTGACTGTGGAGAACATCTAGGACCAGGACAAAGATCTCTGACTGTGGAGAACATCTAGGACCAGGACAAAGATCTCTGACCCTGGAGAACATCTAGGACCAGGACAAAGATCTCTGACTGTGGAGAACATCTAGGACCAGGACAAAGATCTCTGACTGTGGAGAACATCTAGGACCAGGACAAAGATCTCTGACTGTGGAGAACATCTAGGACCAGGACAAAGATATCTGACTGTGGAGAACATCTAGGACCAGGACAAAGATCTCTGACTGTGGAGAACATCTGAGACCAGGTCAAAGATATCTGACTGTGGAGAACATCTAGGACCAGGACAAAGATATCTGACTGTGGAGAACATCTAGGACCAGGACAAAGATATCTGACTGTGGAGAACATCTAGGACCAGGACAAAGATCTCTGACTGTGGAGAACATCTAGGACCAGGACAAAGATCTCTGACTGTGGAGAACATCTGAGACCAGGTCAAAGATCTCTGACTGTGGAGAACATCTAGGACCAGGACAAAGATCTCTGACTGTGGAGAACATCTAGGACCAGGACAAAGATCTCTGACCCTGGAGAACATCTAGGACCAGGACAAAGATCTCTGACCCTGGAGAACATCTAGGACCAGGACAAAGATCTCTGACTGTGGAGAACATCTAGGACCAGGACAAAGATATCTGACTGTGGAGAACATCTAGGACCAGGACAAAGATCTCTGACCCTGGAGAACATCTAGGACCAGGACAAAGATCTCTGACTGTGGAGAACATCTAGGACCAGGACAAAGATCTCTGACTGTGGAGAACATCTAGGACCAGGACAAAGATCTCTGACTGTGGAGAACATCTAGGACCAGGACAAAGATCTCTGACTGTGGAGAACATCTATGACCAGGACAAAGATCTCTGACTGTGGAGAACATCTAGGACCAGGACAAAGATCTCTGACCCTGGAGAACATCTAGGACCAGGACAAAGATCTCTGACCCTGGAGAACATCTAGGACCAGGACAAAGATCTCTGACCCTGGAGAACATCTAGGACCAGGACAAAGATCTCTGACTGTGGAGAACATCTAGGACCAGGACAAAGATCTCTGACCCTGGAGAACATCTAGGACCAGGACAAAGATCTCTGACTGTGGAGAACATCTAGGACCAGGACAAAGATATCTGACTGTGGAGAACATCTAGGACCAGGACAAAGATCTCTGACCCTGGAGAACATCTAGGACCAGGACAAAGATCTCTGACCCTGGAGAACATCTAGGACCAGGACAAAGATCTCTGACCCTGGAGAACATCTAGGACCAGGACAAAGATCTCTGACTGTGGAGAACATCTAGGACCAGGACAAAGATCTCTGACCCTGGAGAACATCTAGGACCAGGACAAAGATCTCTGACTGTGGAGAACATCTAGGACCAGGACAAAGATCTCTGACCCTGGAGAACATCTAGGACCAGGACAAAGATCTCTGACTGTGGAGAACATCTAGGACCAGGACAAAGATATCTGACTGTGGAGAACATCTAGGACCAGGACAAAGATCTCTGACTGTGGAGAACATCTAGGACCAGGACAAAGATATCTGACTGTGGAGAACATCTAGGACCAGGACAAAGATCTCTGACCCTGGAGAACATCTAGGACCAGGACAAAGATCTCTGACCCTGGAGAACATCTAGGACCAGGACAAAGATCTCTGACTGTGGAGAACATCTAGGACCAGGACAAAGATCTCTGACCCTGGAGAACATCTAGGACCAGGACAAAGATCTCTGACTGTGGAGAACATCTAGGACCAGGACAAAGATATCTGACTGTGGAGAACATCTAGGACCAGGACAAAGATCTCTGACCCTGGAGAACATCTAGGACCAGGACAAAGATCTCTGACTGTGGAGAACATCTAGGACCAGGACAAAGATCTCTGACCCTGGAGAACATCTAGGACCAGGACAAAGATCTCTGACCCTGGAGAACATCTAGGACCAGGACAAAGATCTCTGACCCTGGAGAACATCTAGGACCAGGACAAAGATCTCTGACTGTGGAGAACATCTAGGACCAGGACAAAGATCTCTGACCCTGGAGAACATCTAGGACCAGGACAAAGATCTCTGACTGTGGAGAACATCTAGGACCAGGACAAAGATATCTGACTGTGGAGAACATCTAGGACCAGGACAAAGATCTCTGACCCTGGAGAACATCTAGGACCAGGACAAAGATCTCTGACCCTGGAGAACATCTAGGACCAGGACAAAGATCTCTGACCCTGGAGAACATCTAGGACCAGGACAAAGATCTCTGACTGTGGAGAACATCTAGGACCAGGACAAAGATCTCTGACCCTGGAGAACATCTAGGACCAGGACAAAGATCTCTGACTGTGGAGAACATCTAGGACCAGGACAAAGATCTCTGACTGTGGAGAACATCTAGGACCAGGACAAAGATATCTGACTGTGGAGAACATCTAGGACCAGGACAAAGATCTCTGACTGTGGAGAACATCTAGGACCAGGACAAAGATATCTGACTGTGGAGAACATCTAGGACCAGGACAAAGATCTCTGACCCTGGAGAACATCTAGGACCAGGACAAAGATCTCTGACCCTGGAGAACATCTAGGACCAGGACAAAGATCTCTGACTGTGGAGAACATCTAGGACCAGGACAAAGATCTCTGACCCTGGAGAACATCTAGGACCAGGACAAAGATCTCTGACTGTGGAGAACATCTAGGACCAGGACAAAGATATCTGACTGTGGAGAACATCTAGGACCAGGACAAAGATCTCTGACCCTGGAGAACATCTAGGACCAGGACAAAGATCTCTGACCCTGGAGAACATCTAGGACCAGGACAAAGATCTCTGACCCTGGAGAACATCTAGGACCAGGACAAAGATCTCTGACCCTGGAGAACATCTAGGACCAGGACAAAGATCTCTGACTGTGGAGAACATCTAGGACCAGGACAAAGATCTCTGACTGTGGAGAACATCTAGGACCAGGACAAAGATCTCTGACTGTGGAGAACATCTAGGACCAGGACAAAGATCTCTGACCGTGGAGAACATCTAGGACCAGGACAAAGATATCTGACTGTGGAGAACATCTAGGACCAGGACAAAGATCTCTGACTGTGGAGAACATCTAGGACCAGGACAAAGATCTCTGACTGTGGAGAACATCTAGGACCAGGACAAAGATATCTGACTGTGGAGAACATCTAGGACCAGGACAAAGATCTCTGACTGTGGAGAACATCTAGGACCAGGACAAAGATCTCTGACTGTGGAGAACATCTAGGACCAGGACAAAGATATCTGACTGTGGAGAACATCTAGGACCAGGACAAAGATCTCTGACCCTGGAGAACATCTAGGACCAGGACAAAGATCTCTGACCCTGGAGAACATCTAGGACCAGGACAAAGATCTCTGACCCTGGAGAACATCTAGGACCAGGACAAAGATCTCTGACCCTGGAGAACATCTAGGACCAGGACAAAGCTATATACCCATAACTCCGCCCTAACAGTACCCTAGGCTGTGTTGAAGCTAAATCCGCACATCTTTAGTTTTTTTTCCGTCAGAATATTTCCTCTTGGTGATGTACAAAGACATCCAGAGCGTGACCTGGGTTGTGTCAATCCTCCTTCTCCCCTGATGGGGCCCTCAGGTGGGCGTACTCGCCATTACACGCCTCACTCCAGCCCAAACATGCCTGAAACTTCTGCACGGTGCTGCAGGTTCTCCTGGTGTTCATCATGTGCCTAAAGGTTGAACACGGCGACGCACCAGCCCGCCCTCTGGTGGCGTTCATCCTTGCACCCGTTAGCAGACAGGAGTAATGATGGAGACTGAATTGTGGCTAATCTTTACAAACGGAGAGAGACAAAGAGAGGAATCATGGGACATTTAAAAATTCATTAGCGTGCAGCTGCAGAAAAGGCACAGATGGAGAGAGAGGGCGAGAGACAAAGAGAGGGAGGAAAATAAAGAGGAACTCCTGAGAGGGAGCTTTCTTCCTCTAACTTTGTTGCAGTCTCTCTGAGAGTGTGGAAGTCAGTGGAGCCCATCCACAGGGGGAAGAGTAGCTCACAACCCCCCAGCTAGCCCCCGCATTCATTATCTATTGTTGAGGCTGAATGAAGAGTGCCGTGCATCTCTGCTGCTCTGAAAGCATCCCAACACAAATGAAAATGTAATTTACATCGCTTTGTTTGCAGCAGCAAATGTTAGAGGGAGCGTGTGATACTGCCGGGGTCTACAGGGGAACGATGCAGGGCTCTGACATCAGAGCGGCTTAGGGATGGGCGCTACATGGGTTTAAAGACAGTCCATGTTAGAATACGGGCTCAGTTTAAAGACGTAGAAAACAGAGCTCAGGTCAGCAGCTCTCAGCAGTGATAATGTGGTCAAACATTCCCCAACTCTAGATTTAAAACCTCCTAAACTACAACAGTCTCTCCTGAACTCAACCTGAACCATAAAGTCAGAGCGTGAGGGTTTGGTAGATCCTGCTCTGCTGTCATTAAATTATATCTCGTAGCAAAGCCGGTTTAAATGGAGCCACATCTGTAAGGAGCCTGCATCTGTGGGATGAGCAGCAGAGCTGAGGATGTGGGTCAGTCCATGATAAAGCAGGGTCCGACATTAACGGTTGCCCGAATGCCTAGGGCAGCTTCAAAAAGCCGTCGGGCAAGCAAAACTTGTAAGGACTTGCCCAATCGGGCAAGCACGACTCTGAGCTTTTCCATTCATTCATTTTATTATTTTCCTCTCCTGTTTCTGTTCGACGGAGCCCCCGAGTAGCCAGATGCAGTGTGTCGCTGCCTCCATTGGCTGAGTGTGTCTGCAGACGTGCAGACAGCTGCACAAACTTTAACTGAAACCTTTATGAAGGTAAGCACTGTCATCAGTGAAGATTCATGGCAGCTCACATCAATAAATCTGTTACCCACATACAGAAGACAGGCTCTAACTTCCACATTTAAAGCTTTATTATTCTAAATCCGTATTTTATTACCGTCGGAGGCCAGGTGAACTTTCATAACGCTGGTGTTGGGCCAAAGACTGGTATCTCCAAAATGACCATTTTTCAGGGAATGAGAAGTTTATAATTTATAAAAATGATACAAATATGATTATAAACACAAGCTAAAATCATGAAAAACTGAGACCTAAGGTTTTAGCCTGATGTCTGAGGTAAATAAAACACAGACATGCTCATTATCAGTGACAGACTGGTTCCTCTGACTCTATACAGACATTTGAATCCACACTGTAAAAAAAGTCCTAATTTTACGGTGAATAACTTTACATTTTTACAGTAGTTTTCTGCTTTTTAAAAAAAGTATACAAAACTGTAAAAATACAGACATTGTCAGTAAATTAACAACATGCCTGTTATTTGAAGTTTTATTCCAATAATTTAAAAAAAAGGTTTATTTTTCTTCTTTTTAAAGAAATTTTACTATATTAATTATACATAATTTCTTTTTTCTTTAGTCACATACAAAATCCTGTAAAATTACAGCAACCAACTGTAAATAAATATGTGGCTTGTTATTTAAAGGTCTGTGTCCATAATTACAAACCAGTGTTTTTCTCTGTACTATTGTGGTAAATCCTATTAGTTTATATCTTTTTTTAATTTTACATTCCAATCCTGTAATTTAATATTTACTTGTTATGTCAAGGTCTCTGTCCATACTAACAATTTAATGTCTCTCTCTTTAATATTAAGGCACATTTTCTTAGGTTTATATTTTTTTTTTCTACTTTTACATTCAATTTCTGTAATTCTATGTATACCTTGTTATATCAAGGTCTCAGTCTATAATAACAAATTGTTTTTCTCTGTAATATATATATATCTATATATATATCTATATATATAGATATATATATATATATGGATATAGATAGATAGATAGATAGATATGGATATATCTATCTATATCTATATAGATATATATATCTTTATATCTATATATATATAGATATCTATATATATAGATATATATATATATATATATATATATATATATATATATATATATATATATATATATGTGTGTGCAAAGACTAAAAGTGGTGAAGCGGTGGGGCGGGATGGAATGAGGTAACCACACTGAAACAACTGCTATTGGCTGTCACCATGTTGCTTTGATCATGATTGGTTAAAAAGACCGTCTGTCATCCATGAAACTGGCCAATGACAACTGTGCACGCCGTGGTTTCAAAACACAGGAGGACCGGTTAGTCTTACATGGGAAAACGTCAGTGCTGCTACTTGGTTGGTCCTACCTGAATTTTTAGCCTGGATGATTTCCCAGATTATTTTACACCTGCCAGTCAGTTTCTTATGTTGAGCAAATTCTACCTGTGAGATGAAGAAACCTGGAGCATGGACGGGGTGGAAGGGGTCAGGCAGGATCTGTTTGGCTATGTGGACT
Source organism: Cheilinus undulatus (assembly GCF_018320785.1). Lineage (NCBI taxonomy): Eukaryota > Metazoa > Chordata > Actinopteri > Labriformes > Labridae > Cheilinus > Cheilinus undulatus. The sequence continues at coordinate 54,428,413 of NC_054871.1, forward strand.
TCACCCTAAAACATGATCCTGCTACACTCAAAAAACTGATTTTTGACTGTCATAGGTATTAGTTAAACAAATTAAATTGGTTTTACTCAGTTGAACACATGTCTAAACTTCAGTTATTCTAAATAGATAAAACCAATGTGATTCGTTTACATAACGGTTCGGTCAGTAGGTGGCAGTATGCATCTGTAATGTTGTACTGTGGTCTGCAGGTAAGACCAAAGAACAAGAACAGATGTTTCTTTGGAGGAATGCTGACTCCTTGTTTGTCTCTCCCAGCCAGCATTTACTTGATACTTCAACGTTTTAGTAATCATTACTTATTCTTCCATGTTTTAAAAAAACGTTGACATTGCTAAATCAGATTAGTGGTCTGTACTATTCAGCTGAAAGATGCAATGATCACGTTAAGCTGTGATAACTAAATATGTTTAGTTCTTTAAGGGGAGGGGCTATTTCAAATTTTTGAAGAAACCGTGGGTGAGACTGTCAGTGCATCTGTTGGCACCGGCAGGCAATGCTTCCATCATGACGTCCACACCGTGTCTCCACCCCACCAGGGAGGGAGTAATCAGCTGATCCGGATAACCGTCTGGGTCCAGGAATGTTTTTAAAGGTCTCGTCACTATTGGGAGAGAAGGCTAATGGTGGAAGTCTGCCTTTTCTGGCTGCTTTTCTAGTTTCATATTGTGGCCAGCAGTGATGTGATGTGATGTGTCCTAGACAAGTTGAATGACTCTGACGAGCTCTGGCTCAGGAAGCAGGAGCAGCTATTATTCATCCTGAACCACAGGTACACTCACACACAGACAGGGTGGTCTGCAACAGTGACCCCCTCCCTCATGGTGTCACACTTCAAAAACGCTTCTCACTAAAAACATCAACTAATAAACCAAACATGCATATTTTTTCATGATGTTCACGCTCATTGCAAAGTTGTTATTATTAGTTGATGTTTTTAGTGAGAAGCGTTTTTGAAGTGTGACACCATGAGGGAGGGGGTCACTGTTGCAGACCACCCTGTCTGTGTGTGAGTGTGTCTGTGGTTCAGGATAAATTATAGCTGTTTATGCTCATGAGCTTGTCAAAGTCGTTGAACTTGTCTGACAGCCGTTCCTCACCACAACATGAAACCAGAGAAGCACTCAGAAAACAAGACTTCTACTTCCATTAGTCTTCTCTCCCAATAATGAAGAGTCCTTTAAAAACATTACTGGATGCAGACGGTGCTCCAGATCAGCTGATTACTCCCTCCCTCCCTGGTGGGGTGGAGACACGGTGTGGCAAAGCATCGGCCTCGCCACGCGTAGAAGTCATGTTACAACACTGCCTGCTGGTGCCAACAGATGCACTGACAGTCCCATGGTCTTTTGAAGGTTTTTGATTGCATTAATGAAGGTGAAAAATCTGTAAAATAACAGTATTTTTCCATAAACATTTATTGAAAATTTCTGTAAATTCAATGATTCTGCACGTCTTTTGAATTACAATTACAATCTTTTACCTTAAATTTACGGTTTTTGTTTGGCAGCTGCTGCTGCCAGTAACTTGACCGTTTTGCACCATCTTAAACTTGGTGCATATGTAGCAGACCCCCCCACCTCTCCAGCGTCAGTGTTTTACTGACCTCATTTTCCTCTGAGAATAGTTGGGTTCATCAGTTAGGAAAAAAATATTCCTGAGTTTGTATCATGACCTTATTACGGTTGTTAGTATGAAATTCCTGAGTTTGAATTTCTTTGGAAAACAACCTGGTGCAGCTTTCACATTGCACTGATCTGTACAAAGTTAAAGTGGGCTAACACATAGCTAATAAACACAGTTTCCTTTAGAAAGAAGGGCTGTGTATTGAATTCCACAGTCGACAGGCAATGGATTTTAGTTCTAAGCATGCTGTGAGCAAAATGTATGCACTTGACAGCAAGGACATGTACCTCCTGGACAGGGCAAGTAGGAATTATGATGGGGCAAGTAGATTTGGGAAGCACTTGCTTTGAAGGGCAAGTAGGCAAAAACCTTAACGTCAGACCCTGTAAGGTTCAAATCTTCTGGCTCAAATTGCTGGCTCTCTTTTTAGGCTTCTGGTACCCTCATGTGCTGACAGTCAGGTAGCTGATGTCATCAACCCCGTATCTCCACAGTCTGAGACTGACAACCCCGTATCTCCACAGTCTGAGACTGGACTCTGTCCTCCAGGATGCCGTAGCTGGCCCCCACAGAGCGGGGTTTATCAGAGACAACCTCCAGAATCTGGGAGAGGAGAGGATGGGACGTCCTGCCAGCAGTCCTGACCTCAACCACTGAACACTTGTGGGATCAGAGTGACCAACACAACCGCACTGGCAGACTGGAGACTGATACTGGTGGAAGAATGGGACGCCATCACACAGCAGAGTGTGACTAGGCTGGTGACCAGCATAAGGGGGAGGAGCCAGGCTGCTGACCAGCATTAAATCTTTATTGTAGGTATTAGAGGAGAGTTGTTCTGACTGATGACTGAGTTTTCCTCTGAACTGCTGTGGTTTATATTTCTGTGTCTCTGTGATGCTGCAGCTGCTCTAGATAACATTCTTCCTCTCAGTCAGGCTTTTACGCTTAAATGAATAATAATACTTATTATTGGAAATATTTTTATTTTTTATTTGTTAAGTTCTGTCAGAGACTGGTGTGAAGTTCTGAGCTGTGACTGATCCTGTTGATATCAGCTCAGCCTCCGTCTGAAGCTCAAGGATGCCAAAAACCCTCACACAGACGAGACCAAACTCCTGGATACCACACACCTGGAGAAAACACACCTGGAGATCACACACCTGGAGAAAACACACCTGGAGACCAAACACCTGAGACCACACACCTGAGACCACACAACTGGATACCACACACCTGAGACCACACACCTGAGACCACACACCTGGATACCACACACCTGGAGAAAACACACCTGGAGATCACACACCTGGAGAAAACACACCTGGAGACCAAACACCTGAGACCACACACCTGGATACCACACACCTGGAGAAAACACACCTGGAGATCACACACCTGGAGAAAACACACCTGGAGACCAAACACCTGAGACCACACACCTGGAGACCACACACCTGGAGACCACACACCTCAGACCACACACCTGAGACTACACACCTGAGACCACACACCTGGATACCACACACCTGAGACCACACACCTGGAGACCACACACTTGAGACCATACACCTGGAGACCACACACTTGAGACCACACACCTGGAGACCACACACCTGAGACCACACACCTGGAGACCACACACTTGAGACCACACACCTGGATACCACACACTTGAGACCACACACCTGGATACCACACACCTGGAGACCACACACCTGGAGAAAACACACCTGAGACCACACAGCTGGAGACCACACACCTGAGACCACACACCTGGAGACCACACACCTGAGACCACACACCTGAGACCACACACCTGAGACCACACAGCTGGAGACCACACACCTGGAGACCACACACCTGAGACCACACACCTGAGACTACACACCTGGAGACCACACACCTGAGACCACACACCTGAGACCATACACCTGAAGACCACACACCTGAGACCACACATCTGGAGACCACACACCTGGATACAACACACCTGAGACCACACACCTGGAGACCATACACCTGAAGACCACACACCTGAGACCACACATCTGGAGACCACACACCTGGATACCACACACCTGAGACCACACACCTGATACCACACACCTCGAGAAAACACACCTGAGACCACACACCTGGATACCACACACCTGAGACCACACACCTGGAGACCACACACCTGAGACCACACACCTGAGACCACACACCTGGAGAAAACACACCTGAGACCACACACCTGGAGACCACACACCTGAGACCACACACCTGGAGACCACACACCTGAGACCACACAACTGGAGAAAACACACCTGGAGACCACACACCTGAGACCACACACCTCGAGAAAACACACCTGAGACCACACACCTGAGACCACACACCTGAAGACCACACACCTGAGACCACACATCTGAGACCACACACCTGGATACCACACATCTGGAGACCACACACCTGAGACCACACACCTGGAGAAAACACACCTGGATACCACACACCTGGAGACCACACACCTGGAGACCATACACCTGAAGACTACACACCTGGATACCACACACCTGAGACCACACATCTGGAGACCACACATCTGGAGACCACACACCTGGATACCATACACCTGGATACCACACACCTGAGACCATACACCTGGATACCACACACCTGAGACCACACACCTGAGACCACACACCTGAGACCACACACCTGGATACCACACATCTGGAGACCACACACCTGGATACCACACCCCTGAGACCACACACCTGGAGACCACACACCTGGAAGCCAAACACCTGGAGAACACACACCTGGATACCACACACCTGAGACCACACACCTGGAGAAAACACACCTGAGACCACACACCTGGAAGCCAAACACCTGGAGAACACACACCTGGATACCACACACCTGAGACCACACACCTGGAGAAAACACACCTGAGACCACACACCTGGAGACCACACACCTGGAAGCCAAACACCTGGAGACCACACACCTGGATACCACACACCTGAGACCACACACCTGGATACCACACACCTGAGACCACACACCTGGAGAAAACACACCTGAGACCACACACCTGGATACCACACCCCTGAGACCACACACCTGGAGAAAACACACCTGAGACCACACACCTGGAAGCCAAACACCTGGAGAACATACACCTGGATACCACACACCTGAGACCACACACCTGGAGAAAACACACCTGAGACCACACACCTGGAGACCACACACCTGGAAGCCAAACACCTGGAGACCATAGACCTAAAGACCACACACCTGAGACCACACACCTGGAGAAAACACACCTGGATACCACACACCTGGAGAAAACACACCTGAGACCACACACCTGGAGACCACACACCTGGAGACCACACACCTGGAGACCATACACCTGAAGACCACACACATGAGACCACACATCTGGAGACCACACACCTGGATACCACACACCTGAGACCATACATCTGGAGACCACACACCTGAGACCACACACCTGGAGAAAACACACCTGGATACCACACACCTGGAGAAAACACACCTGAGACCACACACCTGGAGACCACACACCTGGAGACCATACACCTGAAGACTACACACCTGGATACCACACACCTGAGACCACACATCTGGAGACCACACACCTGGATACCACACACCTAAGACCACACACCTGAGACCACACACCTGGATACCACACACCTGAGACCACACACCTCTAGAAAACACACCTGAGACTACACACCTGGAGACCACACACCTGGATACCACACACCTGAGACCACACACCTGAGACTACACACCTGGAGACCATACACCTGGATACCACACACCTGAGACCACACACCTCGAGAAAACACACCTGAGACCACACACCTGGAGACCATACACCTGAAGACCACACACCTGAGACCACACATCTGGAGACCACACACCTGGATACCACACACCTGAGACCACACACCTGGAGACCACACACCTGGATACCACACACCTGAGACCACACACCTGGAGAAAACACACCTGAGACCACACACCTGGAGACCACACACCTGAGACCATACACCTGGATACCACACACCTGAGACCACACACCTGGAGACCACACACCTGAGACCACACACCTGGAGAAAACACACCTGAGACCACACACCTGGAGACCACACACCTGGAGACCACACACCTGGAGAAAACACACCTGAGACCACACACCTGGAGACCATACACCTGAGACCATACACCTGGATACCACACACCTGAGACCACACACCTGGAGACCACACACCTGAGACCACACACCTGGAGACCACACACCTGAGACCACACACCTGGAGAAAACACACCTGAGACCACACACCTGGAGACCACACACCTGGAGAAAACACACCTGAGACCACACACCCGGAGAAAACACACCTGAGACCACACACCTGGAGAAAACACACCTGAGACCACACACCTGAGACCACACACGTGGAGACCACACACCTGGATACCACACACCTGAGACCACACACCTGGAGAAAACACACCTGAGACCACACACCTGGAGACCACACACCTGAGACCACACACCTGCAGACCACACACCATAGACCACACACCTGGAGAAAACACACCTGAGACCACACACCTGGAGACCACACACCTGGAGACCACACACCTGGAGAAAACACACCTGAGACCACACACCTGGAGAAAACACACCTGAGACCACACACCTGGAGACCACACACCTGGAGACCACACACCTGGAGAAAACACACCTGAGACCACACACCTGGAGACCACACACCTGAGACCATACACCTGGATACCACACACCTGAGACCACACACCTGGAGACCACACACCTGAGACCACACACCTGGAGACCACACACCTGAGACCACACACCTGGAGAAAACACACCTGAGACCACACACCTGGAGACCACACACCTGGAGACCACACACCTGGATACCACACCCCTGAGACCACACACCTGGAGAAAACACACCTGAGACCACACACCTGGAGACCACACACCTGGAAGCCAAACACCTGGAGAACACACACCTGGATACCACACACCTGAGACCACACACCTGGAGAAAACACACCTGGATACCACACACCTGGAGACCACACACCTGGAAGCCAAACACCTGGAGACCACACACCTGGATACCAAACACCTGAGTCCACACACCTGGATACCACACACCTGAGACCACACACCTGGATACCACACCCCTGAGACCACACACCTGGAGAAAACACACCTGAGACCACACACCTGGAAGCCAAACACCTGGAGAACACACACCTGGATACCACACACCTGAGACCACACACCTGGAGAAAACACACCTGAGACCACACACCTGGAGACCACACACCTGGAAGCCAAACACCTGGAGACCATAGACCTAAAGACCACACACCTGAGACCACACACCTGGAGAAAACACACCTGGATACCACACACCTGGAGAAAACACACCTGAGACCACACACCTGGAGACCACACACCTGGAGACCACACACCTGGAGACCATACACCTGAAGACCACACACCTGAGACCACACATCTGGAGACCACACACCTGGATACCACACACCTGAGACCACACATCTGGAGACCACACACCTGAGACCACACACCTGGAGAAAACACACCTGGATACCACACACCTGGAGAAAACACACCTGAGACCACACACCTGGAGACCACACACCTGGAGACCATACACCTGAAGACTACACACCTGGATACCACACACCTGAGACCACACATCTGGAGACCGTACATCTGGAGACCACACACCTGGATACCACACACCTAAGACCACACACCTGAGACCACACACCTGGATACCACACACCTAAGACCACACACCTGGAGACCACACACCTGGATACCACACACCTGAGACCACACACCTGAGACTACACACCTGGAGACCATACACCTGGATACCACACACCTGAGACCACACACCTCGAGAAAACACACCTGAGACCATACACCTGAAGACCACACACCTGAGACCACACATCTGGAGACCACACACCTGGATACCACACACCTGAGACCACACACCTGGAGACCACACACCTGGATACCACACACCTGAGACCACACACCTGGAGAAAACACACCTGAGACCACACACCTGGAGACCACACACCTGAGACCACACACCTGGAGACCACACACCTGGAGACCACACACCTGGAGAAAACACACCTGAGACCACACACCTGGAGACCATACACCTGAGACCATACACCTGGATACCACACACCTGAGACCACACACCTGGAGACCACACACCTGAGACCACACACCTGGAGACCACACACCTGAGACCACACACCTGGAGAAAACACACCTGAGACCACACACCTGGAGACCACACACCTGGAGAAAACACACCTGAGACCACACACCCGGAGAAAACACACCTGAGACCACACACCTGGAGAAAACACACCTGAGACCACACACCTGAGACCACACACCTGGAGACCACACACCTGGATACCACACACCTGAGACCACACACCTGGAGAAAACACACCTGAGACCACACACCTGGAGACCACACACCTGAGACCACACACCTGCAGACCACACACCATAGACCACACACCTGGAGAAAACACACCTGAGACCACACACCTGGAGAAAACACACCTGAGACCACACACCTGGAGACCACACACCTGGAGACCACACACCTGGAGAAAACACACCTGAGACCACACACCTGGAGAAAACACACCTGAGACCACACACCTGGAGACCACACACCTGGAGACCACACACCTGGAGAAAACACACCTGAGACCACACACCTGGAGACCACACACCTGAGACCATACACCTGGATACCACACACCTGAGACCACACACCTGGAGACCACACACCTGAGACCACACACCTGGAGACCACACACCTGAGACCACACACCTGGAGAAAACACACCTGAGACCACACACCTGGAGAAAACACACCTGAGACCACACACCTGGAGAAAACACACCTGAGACCACACACCTGGAGAAAACACACCTGAGACCACACACCTGGAGACCACATACCTGAGACCACACACCTGGAGACCACACACCTGAGACCATACACCTGGATACCACACACCTGAGACCACACACCTGGAGACCACACACCTGAGACCACACACCTGGAGACCACACACCTGGAGACCACACACCTGGAGACCACACACCTGAGACCACACACCTGAGACCACACACCTGGATACCACACACCTGAGACCACACATCTGGAGACCACACACCTGGATACCACACACCTGGATACCACACACCTGGAGACCACGAGCAGACCCGTCTGCTTGCTCTCATTGGTTGTTGTGGGTACTCTGCCAGCAGCACCATGACCTAGAATCATAAATATCAAACAGGTTTGATATTTAGGATTCAGGATTTTGGAGGCTACAACGTGAGTGTGTGGCCGGCCTAACTCTGCTGATCCACCTGTCATATGTGGGAAACTCAAGTCCTGATGAGAATCTTTACTGATGGCGGTTTACCTTTATCAGAGTTCATCAGGAGGTTATTTTCTCCTAGAAGCCTTAAAGGAGCCGCACGCAGCCGTTGCTTCACTGTCACTGAGATCAATGACTCTAGTTAAATGAACTGCCAGTACAAACAGTGGATGTAAACCAACTACAGGTTCTCTGCATGTCAGAGGAAACTGAACCCAAACACCCAGGATCTCTTTAGAATAAATACAGGTCACATTCACACAGACACATCAGCTGTTTAAGGTTGCTGGCAGCTGATTGGATCAGCTGATCGGACTGAATCAGACCCTGGACCAACAAGGTGAAAAGGACCAGAGCAGACACAGACAGGAAGTAGAGGTGATGGGACTGACAAAGTAAAACTAGAGCTGACCTATGATTGGAGTATTCACCATGAGGATGACCTCTGAACCTGAGGAGAGCACACCTGTGGAGTCAGGTTGGTCACCTGACAAGTCAGAAACTGCTGAATGGTATCCATGGTAACAGGCCTCAGCAGGGAGCGGTTAGATGTGAATGAAGGGGTTACAGCAGGGATAGGACCTGGTCTGAGACCTGGTTCAGTAACTGCTCAGTCTTGTTTTGGAAAGGCTGTGACTCAAACTGACAAAGACACGCCCCCTACTGTCCGTCTGTGAAGGTGTCTCCTGATTATCACAGCAGACAGTCTCTGGTACTAGATAAGGTTCTCCTTAGTTTTAAGTGTTCGTAGAGGACCAGCTGAGACCTGGACTCAGAGTCTTCATCCCTGCTGAAAGAGGAGACGAACAGAGATGACCACGGCGCTCAAACATCCACACAAAGACGAACACGTGAATCAGAGCGGGCTGAGTAAACGGGACTAAAGACTGTGAAGGAGCAGACGGAGACTGAAAGACTCTTTCTTTCACAGTCTCAGCACAAAGCTGGTTTCCATGGAGCCCCGAGTCGCCTGCTGGGCCCACAACGGCAGAAATAAGAGCGCTGGGAGGCGGCGAGGAGAGGAACTCCTTAACCTTGGAGAGACGAGAGAAAAACAAAAGGGCTTTCACAGACTCAGAGTCCAAACGTCTAACAGCTGGACAGGAGCTGGGAGGACTTAGTCTGACACAGGGTCCAGGTTTAGGGCAGCTGGACAGGAGCTGGGAGGACTTAGTCTGACACAGGGTCCAGGTTTAGGGCAGCTGGACAGGAGCTGGGAGGACTTAGTCTGACACAGGGTCCAGGTTTAGGGCAGCTGGACAGGAGCTAGGAGGACTTAGTCTGACACAGGGTCCAGGTTTAGGGCAGCTGGACAGGAGCTGGGAGGACTTAGTCTGACACAGGTTCCAGGTTTAGGGCAGCTGGACAGGAGCTGGGAGGACTTAGTCTGACACAGGGTCCAGGTTTAGGGCAGCTGGACAGGAGCTAGGAGGACTTAGTCTGACACAGGGTCCAGGTTTAGGGCAGCTGGACAGGAGCTAGGAGGACTTAGTCTGACACAGGGTCCAGGTTTAGGGCAGCTGGACAGGAGCTAGGAGGACTTAGTCTGACACAGGGTCCAGGTTTAGAGCAGCTGGACAGGAGCTAGGAGGACTTAGTCTGACAGAGGGTCCAGGTTAAGGGCAGCTGGACAGGAGCTAGGAGGACTTAGTCTGACACAGGGTCCAGGTTTAGAGCAGCTGGACAGGAGCCAGGAGGACTTAGTCTGACACAGGGTCCAGGTTTGGAGCAGAACTCTGTAGAAGCTGTCTGCAGAGACCACAACCAACCCTGACCCTGACCCTGAAGTCCTGTTTGTTGTACTACTGTGAGTGGTCGGTAAATATACTCGGCCCTGCACAGTCAGAGAGGCCGGCTTCAGACCAGCACAGTCGGAGAGGCCGGCTTCAGACCAGCACGGTCAGAGAGGCCGTCTTCAGACCAGCACGGTCAGAGAGGCCAGCTTCAGACCAGCACGGTCAGAGAGGCCAGCTTCAGACCAGCACAGTCAGAGAGGCCCGCTTCAGACCAGCACGGTCAGAGAGGCCCGCTTCAGACCAGCACAGTCAGAGAGGCCGGCTTCAGACCAGCAAAGTCGGAGAGGCCGGCTTTAGACCAGCAGAGTCGGAGAGGCTGGCTTCAGACCAGCACAGTCGGAGAGGCCGGCTTCAGACCAGCACAGTCGGAGAGGCCGGCTTCAGACCAGCAAGGTCAGAGAGGCCGGCTTCAGACCAGCACGGTCAGAGAGGCCGGCTTCAGACCAGCACTGTCAGAGAGGCTAGCTTCAGACCAGCAAGGTCAGAGAGGCCCGCTTCAGACCAGCACAGTCGGAGAGGCCAGCTTCAGACCAGCACGGTCGGAGAGGCCCGCTTCAGACCAGCACAGTCAGAGAGGCCGGCTTCAGACCAGCACGGTCAGAGAGGCCGGCTTCAGACCAACACGGTTGCTCATGAACATAAACACAGTGAAAACTCATTACCAATGGTACTGCTACCTGTATCTAGCCAAAACAAGTCAGACTAGCTGATGTGGTCCCTGTGAGTCTACGGCGGTTTAGTCCACTGGCAGCCTTGTTACCGGTGTTCCAGAGCGCCCCCTGTGTGTGGTGTTGTTCCAGGGTTTTCTTCATTCCTCTATAGAATCCAGAACATTGAAATGTCCCTGAGCTCTCAATAATTTCCTCTTATCACATAAATCCAGCATCAACGTTAAAACATCCATCACACTCTGGGACTAATCCAGGGTCAGCCAATCCGGGCTTCCCTCTACCCAGCAACCAGAGGACAGGGACAGCGGCTGAACCGTGAATATCCAGGGGTGTTTTTAAACGACGATTGTTTTCAGCTGCTGTTAAACCCGCGCAGTCAAACGCTGTTATCGGCCACACCTGGACCATGTCCTCAGATGATTTCTACACAGGTCAGATTAATGAGGGCCGCTCCTGTCTGGTCATGTTCTACTGATGTGGACATGCTGAGCTGCTAAAACCTGGCTGAGAGACACGTCCACCGTAAAATGTGACCTTTAAGGTCCTCACATGACATTCAGCCCCCATGACAGGAACATAGCAGTTTCACTGCCTGAAGGTCTGAAACCGTCAGTCCCTCAGTCCCTCAGTCCTTCAGTCCCTCAGTCCCTCAGTCCCTCAGTCCTTCAGTCCTTCAGTCCCTCAGTCCTTCAGTCCTTCAGTCCCTCAGTCCCTCAGTCCCTCAGTCCTTCAGTCCTTCAGTCCCTCAGTCCCTCAGTCCCTCAGTCCTTCAGTCCCTCAGTCCCTCAGTCCCTCAGTCCTTCAGTCCCTCAGTCCCTCAGTCCCTCAGTCCTTCAGTCCTTCAGTCCTTCAGTCCCTCAGTCCCTCAGTCCTTCAGTCCTTCAGTCCCTCAGTCCCTCAGTCCCTCAGCACAGACTGTAGCTACAGCAGCACAGACTGTAGCTACAGTAGCACAGACTGTAGCTACAGCAGCACAGACTGTAGCTACAGAAGCACAGACTGTAGCTACAGCAGCACAGACTGTAGCTACAGTAGCACAGACTGCAGCTGCATGTTTAGCTGAGTTCAGAAAGCAGAGATGAGATTCTGGGCTGGATGTGTTGCACAGAGACAGAGACAGAGTCAGAGACAGAGACAGAGACAGAGTCAGAGACAGAGACAGAGACAGAGTCAGAGACAGAGACAGAGACAGAGTCAGAGACAGAGACAGAGACAGAGTCAGAGACAGAGACAGAGTCAGAGACAGAGACAGATACAGAGACAGAGTCAGAGTCAGAGACAGAGACAGAGTCAGAGACAGAGACAGAGACAGAGACAGAGTCAGAGACAGAGACAGAGACAGAGACAGAGTCAGAGACAGAGACAGAGTCAGAGACAGAGACAGAGACAGAGTCAGAGACAGAGACAGAGACAGAGTCAGAGACAGAGACAGAGACAGAGACAGAGTCAGAGACAGAGACAGAGACAGAGTCAGAGACAGAGACAGAGACAGAGTCAGTCAGAGGCTGGATGCTCGGAGCAGAGCGGGGGACTGCAGAGCTCCACAGCCTCATGATTAATGCGGCTTTTAGCTGCAGCGGAGCCCCCCCTCCTCCGCCTCCACGTCACCCCCCTCCAGAGCAAACTGACCAGGGCTCCTATTCAGCTGCTCTCCTCCTCCTCCTCTCTCTCCATCAACCCAAACCCAGCGACTGTAACCTCCACAGCACCGCCTCCTCTGCACGCCGTCTCACTCCATTTCTCCTCACTCTAGAGTGAAGCACAGAGCTCCAAACGTGCTCCAGGAGCGTTACTTTGGAGCAGGAGAGCCGGTAGTAAAGGAGCATGAAATAACGTGGATACTGCACACGTTTAAGTGGTGAGATGAACGTGGACATGAGATAAAAACGTCATTTTAGAGTTAAGACATGGATGACTAGACCTCAGAACAAAGCAGACATTACTATTGGCTCTGTCTCCATGTTTATTAGGATCAATAACAGAGAGATTCATTAGAGCCCATGGTCCAGACTAAAGATCATTCTCAGCCGCTCTGACTGAGTCTAACATGATTATCAAACATCAGTGGCTCTACAGAAGCTAAACCATGAATTATCACATTTAAACACACAGTAAGGACATGAAATAAGGAAATAAACGTGCCAGATATCAGCAGAATCATATCAGATGATTTGTCAGAGACTGACTCAAACACCAGACCTTAATCCTGGTTATCTTGATCCCATGATCCTTGGTAGACAAACCTGAGAATGAATGTGATTGGTTCTCCAGCCCTGACTGTTAGACTCCATCATTAAACAGTTCCAGTAACTCAGAGGCTCTGAGGATCAATAAAGTCTGATCTGACTGGACTCAGCAGGGCTGGTGTTGGTGATCTGGAGGCCAAAGGCCAGTTTAAACCAATCAGAGCTAAGAGAGAAAAAACGCCTTCAAACACCCTTCTAAATGCCGCAGAGCTGCAGGACGTCCCAGAACTCACTCACCACATCTGATAAGGCATACCTGAGAGACGACGTCCTAACTTTTGTGAGACCAACTGTAACGTCTAAAATAACCACTACATGCTGTCGTTAAAGCTCTCCGGCTCAGTGGTGCTTCTACGTGAATTATTCTACATCCATAAAACATCAAACACGACGACGTTCAGCCTGAAGTCAAGAAACCACTGTCAAATTCAGCGCTGTCTCTTTAAAACAACAGCGGTAGACGGTTACCATTAACCCAACAGAGCACGCCCACTTTTTCAGCGGCTCTGGTTCAGGAAGTGACTTCCCCATCGTCATCCCTCAGACATTTGACTAAATCTTTCTGCAACACTCTAATTGGTCAGGACTGTGAAACATGTGACCCAACACCTGTCAGCACAGGACTGATGATTAGGGGCGGAGCCTGGCCAATCCTGACACAGATATCAGGCAAAATCATACATCCAAAGGTGTGCTTAGAAAGGTGTGTCAATCTCTACAGTCTGACCTAATGCCCTGCCCACAACTGATTGGCTTGACAGCTGCCAGCCAATCAGCACTGAGGCCTGAGTGACACCGTCCTCCTGCTGGCTCTCATGTTAACAGCAGCATCATTCTCCTCTACTGAAATCAGTTATCAATCACATTCACCACCACATGCCACAGCCCCGCCCCCTAGTGAACCTGCTGCATTAGTCACTGAGGATGGAGGAACTACAGACCCTCAATATCAGCCCTGAACGCCACAGCCCCGCCCCCTAGTGAACCTGCTGCATTAGTCACTGAGGATGGAGGAACTACAGACCCTCAATATCAGCCCTGAACGCCACAGCCCCGCCCCCTAGTGAACCTGCTGCATTAGTCACTGAGGATGGAGGAACTACAGACCCTCAATATCAGCCCTGAACGCCACAGCCCCGCCCCCTAGTGAACGTGCTGCATTAGTCACTGAGGATGGAGGAACTACAGACCCTCAATATCAGCCCTGAACGCATACAGCCCCGCCCCCTAGTGAACCTGCTGCATTAGTCACTGAGGATGGAGGAACTACAGACCCTCAATATCAGCCCTGAATGCCACAGCCCCGCCCCCTAGTGAACCTGCTGCATTAGTCACTGAGGATGGAGGAACTACAGACCCTCAATATCAGCCCTGAACGCCACAGCCCCGCCCCCTAGTGAACGTGCTGCATTAGTCACTGAGGATGGAGGAACTACAGACCCTCAATATCAGCCCTGAACGCCACAGCCCCGCCCCCTAGTGAACGTGCTGCATTAGTCACTGAGGATGGAGGAACTACAGACCCTCAATATCAGCCCTGAACGCCACAGCCCCGCCCCCTAGTGAACCTGCTGCATTAGTCACTGAGGATGGAGGAACTACAGACCCTCAATATCAGCCCTGAACGCCACAGCCCCGCCCCCTAGTGAACGTGCTGCATTAATCACTGAGGATGGAGGAACTACAGACCCTCAATATCAGCCCTGAACGCCACAGCCCCGCCCCCTAGTGAACGTGCTGCATTAGTCAGTGAGGATGGAGGAACTACAGACCCTCAATATCAGCCCTGAACACCACAGCCCCGCCCCCAAGTGAACCTGTTGCATTAGTCACTGAGGATGGAGGAACTACAGACCCTCAATATCAGCCCTGAACGCATACACCCCCGCCCCCTAGTGAACGTGCTGCATTAGTCACTGAGGATGGAGGAACTACAGACCCTCAATATCAGCCCTGAACGCCACAGCCCCGCCCCCTAGTGAACGTGCTGCATTGGTCAGTGAGGATGGAGGAACTACAGACCCTCAATATCAGCCCTGAACGCCACAGCCCCGCCCCCTAGTGAACGTGCTGCCTTAATCACTGAGGATGGAGGAACTACAGACCCTCAATATCAGCCCTGAACGCCACAGCCCCGCCCCCTAGTGAACCTGCTGCATTAGTCACTGAGGATGGAGGAACTACAGACCCTCAATATCAGCCCTGAACGCCACAGCCCCGCCCCCTAGTGAACGTGCTGCATTAAATTACTGAGGATGGAGGAACTACAGACCCTCAATATCAGCCCTGAACGCCACAGCCCCGCCCCCTAGTGAACGTGCTGCATTAATCACTGAGGATGGAGGAACTACAGACCCTCAATATCAGCCCTGAACGCCACAGCCCCGCCCCCTAGTGAACGTGCTGCATTAGTCAGTGAGGATGGAGGAACTACAGACCCTCAATATCAGCCCTGAACACCACAGCCCCGCCCCCCTAGTGAACCTGTTGCATTAGTCAGTGAGGATGGAGGAACTACAGACCCTCAATATCAGCCCTGAACGCCACAGCCCCGCCCCCTAGTGAACGTGCTGCATTAGTCACTGAGGATGGAGGAACTACAGACCCTCAATATCAGCCCTGAACGCCACAGCCCCGCCCCCTAGTGAACGTGCTGCATTGGTCAGTGAGGATGGAGGAACTACAGACCCTCAATATCAGCCCTGAACGCCACAGCCCCGCCCCCTAGTGAACGTGCTGCCTTAATCACTGAGGATGGAGGAACTACAGACCCTCAATATCAGCCCTGAACGCCACAGCCCCGCCCCCTAGTGAACCTGCTGCATTAGTCACTGAGGATGGAGGAACTACAGACCCTCAATATCAGCCCTGAACGCCACAGCCCCGCCCCCTAGTGAACGTGCTGCATTAAATTACTGAGGATGGAGGAACTACAGACCCTCAATATCAGCCCTGAACGCCACAGCCCCGCCCCCTAGTGAACGTGCTGCATTAATCACTGAGGATGGAGGAACTACAGACCCTCAATATCAGCCCTGAACGCCACAGCCCCGCCCCCTAGTGAACCTGCTGCATTAGTCACTGAGGTTGGAGGAACTACAGACCCTCAGTATCAGCCCTGAACGCCACAGCCCCGCCCCCTAGTGAACGTGCTGCATTAATCACTGAGGATGGAGGAACTACAGGCCCCACGGTCGTTTAAAAAGTGGGTTTTCTGTCTCTCTGATCCCTACGTAGCAGCTCTACATGGTTAACAGCTCAGAAAACTCCTCGTTTCTCACAATGGCGTCCTGAAGACCCTTATTTTAACCTCCGTCTGAAACACTTTGTTTTCGCTTCTGTCTCTTTAACACCCTCTGCTCCACGGACCTGCTTTCCTCCGATAGGCTGATTTTCTGGATGCTGGTGGGAGGCAGGACTCAATGTTTTGTGCCCGCCCCCTCCAATGTGGCTATGTTGCTATGCTAGTAGTTGTAAACTTTGAATGAACCGGTCGGACTGAGTAAAAAATGGTGAATTTTGATATCCGCCCGTACGTGTTAGGAGTCTGATCCTGATAGTTTGGAGAGAGAGGGGGAGAAAAGCAGCAGCGGCGAAGGATAGAGCAGGACTGTGTTCCTGTGTTACTAAATGGCTGAGAGGCCTAGAGGGGGCGGTCTGCCGGCGGCACGAACCAGTCAGGAGATCCAATTGTGATGACCTCATCAGTTCGCTCCATCGAAATCTCGTCTCGGGAGAATCTCAGAGAGATTTTCAATGAACTGTTTTCATCAGTTTACACACTAATTTCAAGATGTCTGCCGCATACGTTCCTCTTGCGGTTTGAAAATGTGCATACGTGGAGTATGGACACCCAACGGTGTGACTATATTCTAAAAATTGGGAAGTATAATACCCCGTCTTTGAGTTCTCTTGTTCTTTTCCATCCTCGTGTTTCTGTTAGAGGTTGAAGGAGTCCATCACTCCAGACCACGGCAGCGTGAGCCGACCATCATGACCCACCAATCAGAGAGGCCGCTGGGACACTGTAGGATTGTGGGTACTGTAGCGTCGGCGCTGAGGAGCATAGAACAGTGTCAGTCTACCTCCTGTACTTCTGACTCTATAGACCAGGGGGGTCAGACTCAGTCACAGCAGGGGCCAGATTGAACTGTTCCAGGGGCCAGATTTGGCCCCCCGGGCCTTGAGTTTAACACCCCTGCTTTAGCATATTATATATGAATATAAATCCAGTCTGGATAGAAATGTCACTGCTAGAACCACACAGGCAGATCTCTGTGTGAGGTGGTCTGTAGAAAGTAGCTAGCATTAGCAGTGCTAGCAGCGCTGACACCTCACATTACCCTATGAGGTGCTAGCGATGCTAACAGCTATCACTAGAGCTACAGAGACAGGCAGATCCAGGACTGTAGATCCAAACTGACTGGATAATAACATTAGTCACTCTGCTGCAGAATAACTGAGGACTCAGGTTTAGTCCAGCGGTTCTCAACATTAGGACCTGTGACGACGAGTCCAGACCCAGACTTTAGTGCTTCCAGAACCAGGGGTCTAGTAGAAGATCAGGAACAGAAGACAACAGGAGACATATCCTTCAAAATAAAAGCCTTTTATAAACTGTGGCCACACATCCTGAGAAGAGCCTGGCAGTAATCCTCTCTGATACATCTGACATGTCTGCAGCCGTGTGGGATTGTTGTCCAGAGACAACAACGTTCCACTCAAAAACAGTCAAATCTACTCTTTTTCAGTCTATTTATTAGCAGCCACTGCAGAGTTGGAGTAAAACTTTAACCACGCCCACTTAAGTTCAGCCCAGCTCCATCACGGCTGCAGATCGTTAGCTGTCCCAGCTGTAATCACTGATAATCCAGACCTCCTCACCTGGTGATGAACCTTCAGACACCTGTGGACTACAGCTTCCAGTCAGGTACCCTGGCTCCTCTTCAGCCTTTGATGATCTGGTGGTTTTAGGTCCGTTTTGACCTTGTCTGACTCCATTTTGTCCTCTTTTTCTGCAGCGTCCCGTCTCAGTGTCAGTGATTCTACCAACCATCATTTCACTGTTGTTGTCAGAAAAACTTCTTTGACCTTTAACCTTGTCTCTGTTCTGCTCCTGGGTCCTAGTCATGTTCATCACAACTGTGTCTCAAATATTAGAGCTCCATGTCTAACATGTACCCTCTGTTATTGTCATGCCTTTATAGGAAAGACAGAATGATCTAGTCAGAGTCAGATACAGTTCTACACGAGTTACCCAGGAGGAAATGGAGGAAATATATATATATATATATATATATATATATATATATATATATATATAAACTGCCTGCTACTCAACACCTCAAAGACAAAGGAAATGATCATAGATGTCCTCAGATCCAAACCCGCTCTTCAGCCA
Organism: Cheilinus undulatus; assembly: GCF_018320785.1. Classification (NCBI taxonomy): domain Eukaryota; kingdom Metazoa; phylum Chordata; class Actinopteri; order Labriformes; family Labridae; genus Cheilinus; species Cheilinus undulatus. Next base: position 54,447,707 of record NC_054871.1, read on the forward strand.
GTGAACACGTGTGGCGTGGACATGGAGGTGGTGACATGGTATAAATATTTAGGTGTACGCCTGGATAGTAAGTTGGACTGGTCTAAAAACGTAGACTTCATCTACAAAAAGGGGCAGAGCCGCCTCTTCTGCCTCAGAAGACTCCGATCATAGACATCTGCAGTAAGATGCTGCAGATGTTTTATCAGTCTGTGGGGGCAAGTGTTCTGTTTTATGCTGGGGAGGCAGTGGAAAACACAAGGATGCAAGGCGTCTGAACACACTGGTTAAAAAAGCTGGCTCTGTGGTGGGAACCAAGCTGAACTACATATATATAGCTTTATATAGAGAATAGTGGCATTAGTGGCATCTCTAGCGCTCTCCCAGATCTGTGGATCTATCAGTCAGAACAACTCTCTGCATGTCAGAGCAGCAGAAAAGTCCACATAGAGCATCCCTACCAGCTCCGTTCTGGGGAATCTTCCAGACACGGGCCCTGACCGACATTAGACACACACTTCTCCATTACAGAATCCTTTCTGGTCACACTCATGCTGAGGCCTACAGGTGTGAGCCCACCTCTGCCTCACACTCTGGGCAACAGAGCAGCGTGACGACAGTCACATCATCCCCGAGGAGCAGATCCACCTCTCCAGACTAAACCTGACAGGAAAACCCAGTCAGCCCACACTCAGGACTCTTCATTTTTCTACCAGTCTGACCAGCATGGGCCCACCACAGAGGATCTGACGTGTCTGGTGGGATCTAGGTATGTGAGCTGTCTGGGGGGGCAGGGGTCCAACCCTGGGACTTTCCTCGCTCATACCAATCTAATATGGAGTGATTTTATTCACTGGTGCACACCTGCAATATAAAGGCCCTTAAAGGTGCAGGAGCTGGCCCTTAGCCTGGCTAATGTAGACCAGGAGCTGGCCCTTAGCCTGGCTAATGTAGACCAGGAGCTGGCCCTTAGCCTGGCTAATGTAGACCAGGAGCTGGCCCTTAGCCTGGCTAATGTAGACCAGGAGCTGGCCCTTAGCCTGGCTAATGTAGACCAGGAGCTGGCCCTTAGCCTGGCTAATGTAGACCAGGAGCTGGCCCTTAGCCTGGCTAATGTAGACCAGGAGCTGGCCCTTAGCCTGGCTAATGTAGACCAGGAGCTGGCCCTTAGCCTGGCTAATGTAGACCAGGAGCTGGCCCTGGCTAATGTAGACCAGGAGCTGGCCCTGGCTAATGTAGACCAGGAGCTGGCCCTGGCTAATGTGGACCAGGAGCTGGCCCTGGCTAATGTAGACCAGGAGCTGGCCCTGGCTAATGTAGACCAGGAGCTGGCCCTTAGCCTGGCTAATGTAGACCAGGAGCTGGCCCTGGCTAATGTAGACCAGGAGCTGGCCCTGGCTAATGTGGACCAGGAGCTGGCCCTGGCTAATGTGGACCAGGAGCTGGCCCTGGCTAATGTAGACCAGGAGCTGGCCCTGGCTAATGTAGACCAGGAGCTGGCCCTTAGCCTGGCTAATGTAGACCAGGAGCTGGCCCTGGCTAATGTAGACCAGGAGCTGGCCCTGGCTAATGTAGACCAGGAGCTGGCCCTTAGCCTGGCTAATGTAGACCAGGAGCTGGCCCTGGCTAATGTAGACCAGGAGCTGGCCCTGGCTAATGTAGACCAGGAGCTAGCCCTTAGCCTGGCTAATGTAGACCAGGAGCTGGCCCTTAGCCTGGCTAATGTAGACCAGGAGCTGGCCCTGGCTAATGTGGACCAGGAGCTGGCCCTGGCTAATGTAGACCAGGAGCTGGCCCTGGCTAATGTAGACCAGGTGTAAATAGGCTTCTACAAAGTCTACAGGGTGCACCACAGACCGACTGTCCCACCCTCACACTCAGACACCACACAGGAAGAACTCCAGCAGAGGCAGAGTGGGACTGGTTTCTGGTTTCTGGTTTCTGGGGGTCTAGATCAGGTCCAGATCTGCAGCTGAGGAGAGGCACGCGGACGGTGATGCAGCAGAGCTCCGACATCTCTGCTCCCGCCTTCCAGCATACTGACACACACTTTAACACACACTTTAACACACACTTTAACACACACTACACCCCCCAGCTCCCAGAGAGGGGGTCACCCCCCCCCAAACACACACGGTCAGGCTCATGCATGCGCAGAGATCCCGCAGCAGCAGCAGCAGCAGGGTTGGTGATCTCTCATTGCAGCAGCAGCAGTGAATCCACAGGCTCTCCTCTGCCCGCTCACACTCACACACACTCACACACTTTCTGGACATTCTGCGCACGCGTGCAGGACAGTTGTGGCAGCTCTTACCTTCGGAGCACGCAGAGAAAAAGAAGCACAGTTAGTTCCCATGTTCAGAGAAAAAGCGTTAGAATCCACTCAGTACATCCACAGGCAGTGAGCGAGTGCGTTTGCGCGTGTGCAGAGCGGTAATCCACTTTTCCATCCCGGGCAGAGCGCGTGAAGGAGAGCTCCGTTACATCCTTTCTCCTCGATCCTCCTCCAAAGTCCGTCCGGCAGCTTTCAGCGCCTTTTTCTGCTGCTCCGCTCCTCTCTCTCTCTCTCGCTCTCCGTCTCTGAGGTTGCCTGGTTACCTCTTTCTGTAGGCTGGTTCACAGCGCCGGCCAGCAGCCAATCAGGAGGCTCGCTGGGACTTAACCCCTCCGCTGCTGAGCTGTCCTGATTTCAGCTTTCAAGGAGTGGGAGAGTGGAGGGGGTGAGGAGGAGGATTTACAGAGTGTATATTAACACAATTATAATGAGGAAGAGGAGATGAAAAGAGGACGAGAGGAGGAGGGGCTGATGGGAAAATTTAGGTTAGGAAGGGGAAGTTGTGGAAGACCCGCCCCCACGCTTCGCTGAGAGCCAAGAGGAGTTCCAGGATGAAGAATGAGCAGGAAACAAGGAGTTAAAGGGGAGAGTCCCAACGATGCAGTTCCTCAAGTGTCCACTAGGAGACGTCTGCTGTGGTGAGTCAGTCCCCATAGAGCCTCATGTTTAAACCTCCTAGTTCAAAGTGAGGGGAGAGCTGTTCAGATCACAGTTACTGTGGAGGGAATCTGTGATTATCACACTTGAACCTGATTCCAGTTCACTTTTATAGAACAAAAAGCCTTTAAATCTGGAAACAGGATGTTTTACCGTTAATGATGACAAATCATCATCAGGACAGTCATGTCAGACTTCACGGCTAAGACAGGAGCATAAAGATGCCAGAAAAGGAAGTCAAAAATCACTTTGAGGGAAGAAAAACGGAATTAATGCTAAAAGAAAACAAACCAAACAGTATATGACAGGAAAAAATGAGTTAAACATGGTTTAAAATGGTGGAATTAGTCAAGAAGTGATAAAGAAGGTTAAGACAGCAATGGGAATTAAAATGTGAAACCAGGTTAAGGAATGCAAAAAGGCAGACTGATGGTGAAAAGTGGTTAAAAAGTGACAGAAATGGATCAACAAAAACTGGTATAAAAAGGATGCAGGAAAGCAGAAAAGAGTTTCCAAAATGAGAACGCAATAATAACGACACATTTGCCTAAATGGGGACAGTTAGCCATGACGCTAATGCTAATGCTACTGATCCAAGACGCACCAATAAAACACAGCAGGGGACGGCCCACTCTCTGAGGACGGCCCACTCTCTGGGGACGGCCCACTCTCTGAGGACGGCCCACTCTCTGGGGACGGCCCACTCTCTGAGGACGGCCCACTCTCTGAGGACGGCCCACTCTCTGAGGACGGCCCACTCTCTGGGGACGGCCCACTCTCTGAGGACGGCCCACTCTCTGAGGACGGCCCACTCTCTGGGGACGGCCCACTCTCTGGGGACGGCCCACTCTCTGAGGACGGCCCACTCTCTGGGGACCGCCCACTCTCTGAGGACGGCCCACTCTCTGGGGACCGCCCACTCTCTGAGGACGGCCCAGTCTCTGGGGACGGCCCATTCTCTGGGGACGGCCCACTCTCTGGGGACGGCCCACTCTCTGGGGACGGCCCACTCTCTGGGGACGGCCCACCCTCTGGGGACGGCCCATTCTCTGGGGACGGCCCACCCTCTGGGGACGGCCCATTCTCTGAGGACGGCCCACTCTCTGGGGACGGCCCATTCTCTGGGGACGGCCCATTCTCTGGGGACCGCCCATTCTCTCGGGACCGCCCATTCTCTGAGGACGGCCCATTCTCTGAGGACAGCCCATTCTCTGGGGACCGCCCATTCTCTGAGGACGGCCCATTCTCTGAGGACGGCCCTTTCTCTGGGGACCGCCCATTCTCTAAGGACGGCCCATTCTCTGAGGACGGCCCTTTCTCTGATTTGCCCATTCTCTGGGGACCTTGAATTCTCTGAGGACGGCCCATCTCTGATTTGCCCATTCTCTGGGGACGGCCCATTCTCTGGGGACAGCCCATTCTCTGGGGACCGCCCATTCTCTGGGGACCGCCCAGTCTCTGGGGACGGCCCACTTTCTGAGGACGGCCATTCTCTGAGGACGGCCCATTCTCTGAGGACGGCCCACTTTCTGAGGACGGCCATTCTCTGGGGACGGCCCATTCTCTGGGGACCGCCAATTCTCTGAGGACGGCCCATTCTCTGAGGACAGCCCATTCTCTGAGGACCGCCAATTCTCTGAGGACGGCCCATTCTCTGAGGACAGCCCATTCTCTGGGGACCGCCAATTCTCTGAGGATGGCCCATTCTCTGAGGACGGCCCATTCTCTGGGGACCGCCAATTCTCTGAGGACGGCCCATTCTCTGATTTGCCCATTCTCTGGGGCGCACCCATTCTCTGGGGACGGCCCATTCTCTGGGGACCGCCAATTCTCTGCGGACGGCCCATTCTATGAGTACGGCCCATTCTCTGGGGACCGCCCATTCTCTGGGGACGGCCCATTCTCTGAGGACGGCCCATTCTCTGGGGACGGCCCATTCTCTGGGGACGGCCCAGTCTCTGGGGACGGGCCACTTTCTGAGGACGGCCATTCTCTGAGGACGGCCCACTTTCTGAGGACGGCCCATTCTCTGAGGACGGCCCACTTTCTGAGGACGGCCATTCTCTGAGGACGGCCCACTTTCTGAGGACGGCCATTCTCTGAGGACGGCCCATTCTCTGAGGACGGCCCACTTTCTGAGGACGGCCATTCTCTGAGGACGGCCCACTTTCTGAGGACGGCCCATTCTCTGAGGACGGCCCATTCTCTGAGGACGGCCCACTTTCTGAGGACGGCCATTCTCTGAGGACGGCCCACTTTCTGAGGACGGCCCATTCTCTGAGGACGGCCCACTTTCTGAGGACGGCCATTCTCTGAGGACGGCCCACTTTCTGAGGATGGCCCATTCTCTGAGGACGGCCCATTCTCTGAGGACGGCCCACTTTCTGAGGACGGCCCATTCTCTGAGGACGGCCATTCTCTGAGGACGGCCCACTTTCTGAGGACGGCCCATTCTCTGAGGACGGCCCATTGTCTGGCTTTTCAGCTAATGATGTGGGCAGGTTGATTATTAAACAGTAATAAACTCTTTTAAAGCCAATTAAATTCCTGAACTGGATGCTGATGAGAGTCACATGATGGTCAGGAGTGAAGACCAGCTGTTATGTGAAGGTGGTCCTGTGAATCTCTAGGTGGCGCTGTACACATCATCAGAACATTTCTGCATCCATCAGTTAAGATCACGTCACTTTACAATCCAGTGATTAACCACAGGTTACCTGGTCTACCTGGACAGGAGGAGATCCAGGTCCATTAGGACTATGTCCTGCAAATCTCCTACTACAGGTCTAGACTATTGAAGGGAGACCAGAGTCTAGAGGAGTCTAAGACTGAGATCAGAGTCCAGAGCAGTCTAGAGGAGTCTAGAAAGTCCAGAGGAGTCTAGAGGAGTCTAGACAGTCTAGACAGGTTAGAGAGCCTGGAGGAGTCTAGAGAGTCTAGAGAGTTTAGAGAGTCTACAGAGTCTAGAGTCTGGAGGTGTCTAGAGAGTCTAGAGAGTCCAGCGGAGTCTAGAGAGTCCAGCGGAGTCTGGAGAGTCCAGAGAGGTTAGAGAGTCTAGAGAATCTAGAGGAGTCTAGAAAGTCCAGAGGAGTTTAGAGGAGTCTGGAAGAGTCTAGAGAAGTCAAGAGAGTCTAGAGGAGTCTAGAGAGGTTAGAGAGTCTAGAGAATCTAGAGAGTCTAGACAGTCTAGAGGAGTCTGGAAGACTCTAGAGAGTCTAGAGGAGGCTAGAGAATCTAGAGGAGTCTAGAGAGTCTAGAGGAGGCTAGACAGTCTAGAGGAGTCTAGAGAGGTTAGAGAGTCTAGAGAGTCTAGAGGAGTCTAGAGAGTCTAGAGAGTCTAGAGAGTCTAGAGGAGGCTAGACAGTCTAGAGGAGTCTAGAGAGGTTAGAGAGTCTAGAGAATCTAGAGAGTCTAGACAGTCTAGAGGAGTCTGGAAGACTCTAGAGAGTCTAGAGGAGGCTAGAGAATCTAGAGGAGTCTAGAGAGTCTAGAGGAGGCTAGACAGTCTAGAGGAGTCTAGAGAGGTTAGAGAGTCTAGAGAGTCTAGAGGAGTCTAGAGAGTCTAGAGAGTCTAGAGAGTCTAGAGGAGGCTAGACAGTCTAGAGGAGTCTAGAGAGGTTAGAGAGTCTAGAGAATCTAGAGAGTCTAGACAGTCTAGAGGAGTCTGGAAGACTCTAGAGAGTCTAGAGGAGGCTAGAGAATCTAGAGGAGTCTAGAGAGTCTAGAGAGTCTAGAGAGGTTAGAGAGTCTAGAGAGGTTAGAGAGTCTAGAGAGTCTAGAGGAGTCTAGAGAGGTTAGAGAGTCTAGAGAGGTTAGAGAGTCTAGAGAGTCTAGAGGAGTCTAGAGAGGTTAGAGAGTCTAGAGAGGTTAGAGAGTCTAGAGAGTCTAGAGGAGTCTAGAGAGGTTAGAGAGTCTAGAGAGGTTAGAGAGTCTAGAGAGTCTAGAGAGGTTAGAGAGTCTAGAGAGTCTAGAGGAGTCTAGAGAGTCTAGAGAGTCTAGAGAGTCTAGCAGCTTTTTGAAGCTCTTTAACAGCTTTTCTCCCTGGTTTGAACATAGCCATGTCTTTAGTGGAAACACTGATAAACTAGTGAGATGAAAGAGTGAGGGGTGAAGGGTTCTGTTCTCAGAGTCGACTCTTTTATATGAACCACAGGAGCTAGCTCCTGTTTGAGTACCGGTTCCCGTCCCCCCCTCCTTGGTCAGTATCTAATTTAACCCTAGCATCAAACGTAAGGAAATGTGATCGGTAGATTATTTCTTTGTTGTAACAATGCTTCTCTGTGCAACATTCATAAAGAAGTAGAAAGAAAACCCCTCAAGTCTACCTAGTCTCTGCCCTGTGTGGACCAGGGAGTCCCTCCTGCTACCATGGATGGTTTTATCAGAGACGCCATCATCGACCCTCTCTCCACTCCCACATCTACCGACGGCGGAGGAGACGGACCCATGTTGAGAGGAGACGGTCTTTAAAAGACAGTACCTCCAACTGCACGGCCTCTCCTCTCCTGTGGGCCTTACCTGAGTTCACCTGGGCTCAGACCGCCTCTTCAGGCATACTAGAGCACAGTTCCTAGACCTGGACTTTGGGGTCACGTGTCCTTGGATCCACAATGTGAAGCTCATTGTTCTTTAGTTTATCTGCAGGTTTGCTTGAAGGAAGGTTGAGCCCTGATAGCAGGTTAAGATCACATCATCCATGATCAAACAGCCTCTGAAATAAAAAGATGGTTTTTTAAAAATATTTGGGTCTTGACTAGATCATCATTTCCTGTTGAACTAAATCTGTGTAACTCTGTTTAACTTAATGCAGGTTCAGTTAATAGATGAAGATAAATCCAATCAAATGATTAGCTGAAGTCCTCTGTGCCGTCAGTTTATTTCACACATGTAGACTTTGATTTAAATGTATGCAGGAATGCATCCTGTTAGAATGACTGCTTTATGCTAAGTCTTCAGGTATTTTAAGCCATTTCAAACAGTAAACTACATCTATATGCAACGATATTGACACTTAATTCTGACATTAGTTCATCTGTTTGATCGTGTTTTTAAATTCACTATCACTCACAGAATTTGAAGCGTTAAATTTGAACTAAAAACACACCAGACTAAATGTCAGTAATGATCCCTAACCTATTTTCAGTGGTTTAGTAGTGAGGGTTCCATGCTGCCTGACACATTAGATGGAAGAAAATATCCTAATGAAGCACACGAAGTGAACTTTTAGTTTACTTGAACAAATATGAGTTAACTTTAGTTTTATGAAATAAACTGAGCGATGGCGTCTGCTCTGATCTGGTCCTACCTGATCCATCAGCATGCTGTCCACCTGGTGACTGCAGACCTCCCTGCCTCTCTCAGCTCTGCCGCCCTGAACCCGAGCGCTTCATTAGACCTGCAGAAACGACTGTAACAGAATAAACTCAGAGATACACGACTAAACACTGAATGTCCACTTTTATCTGTTTTGGCCTGACACACACTAAAACACCTTCCTGCTCCTTCATGAAAAATCTCAGACTCCAGCCTCTATGAAGGCGTTTGGCGAGCTAAAGCGTGGCGTCCTGATGGCTGGGCCTGTCTTCATCCTCCCACATTCAGAGAGGAGGAACCCTGGAGTATTGATCCGTTAACCAGCAGCAGGCCAGTCGTGCAGCACTGATGGTGTGTGTGTCGCTGCTGTGTGCAGACACGCCGTCTCTCCTCTGAAAAGAAAGGCGTGCTGTGAGAACGAAGAGGCAGAAGATCTTCCTGTCTGCTTTATTGATCCGGCAGCTTCACAACGACAGGCGATCAGTGGAATATAAGATGATGGAGCAGCCCGCCGTATCCTGCAGGTTTATGTCTTTCCTCCATAAGCCCTAACCTTGTGGAGCTCGGCCACTTTAATCCACACCTCCTCTTCCTCATCCTCATCCTCCTGGTCTCAGATCGTCCAGATGTGTGCCGCTGAAGCCTCGGCGCGGACATGATTCCTCTGATCTCTGCAAAGACTGAAGACAGCAGATACACCTCCTCATCCTCAAACGTGGATGAAGGCTTTCAAAGGTACAGGAGGAAGAGAGGCCGAAGAGTCAGAGGTTTACTGAACTAAAGAACACACGCACTAGTCTACGAAGGAAACAGAGCTGTGGGTCTGACGGGTCAAAGGACGTCAAAGAGGATCAGATCTGACTTCAACAGTTTTAGCCGACAGAGGCCGTTCACATGCAGACCAGGTCTAAGGATTCTAATGTGGGTTATGTCAGGTTTAGGTCAGGATCTATGATGTTCATACAGGACTCTGTGTGCTCACGCCATTCTTTAAAACATGATCTTCATCACATTAGAACAGTCAGACTGAAAGGATGAAGTAGAAGCTTAGAGAAGTTTTAATCTCTCACTGATCCGGACCAGACAGGAACCAATCCACTGCTGCAGGAGAAACCAGGAGGACGGGGTCAGAACTAGACCACAGAGAAAACCCCATCAACACCGACGCATTCATCAGAGGAGAACACGTTTGATTGGTTGATCCAGAGAGGAGCATGTAACTAATATGAACGATAACGTAGGTAGATCAACAGGAAACGGCTAAGTGTAAAACTAAGAGCTGATGGTGATCTGCTCTGATGAAGAGTGAGGATGATTTGAAATAGAGGAAAAATAATTACAGGTGTAGAATCAGGAAACAGATGTGAACTCATGGATTGTTTTAATGGAGCTGGAGTGAAACACACTGAGGAGGACTTAGACCAGGAGCAGACTGCCGTAGAGGAATGGAGTCCTGCAGATGAACCGTCTGGCTGAAGGATGGAGAGTCTCTCAGCTGGTTTGAACCTTCGATGCGGTCTTGAAGAGCTGACAGGTTCAGGAAAGGTGAGAGGCGTCGAGGCGGATCTCTCCCAGTGGACGGTCAGACAGCGCTGTCCTCTCCACAGAATCAGGTCCACAGATCTTTATCCACCTGAACTATCAGAGATGATGTCTCAGGCCAGGTAGGCTGTGACGTCTGGGCGTGGATTCAGAGAAGGTCAAAAAGACATTAGAGAGGCTCTAACAGGCCGAACAGAGAAAACACGATCAAAATATAACTGAACAGGGGGGCAGGTGGCCAAGTGGTTAAGGGCACTCCCCATGTACACAGGCGGCCCAGTTTCGAATCCGGCCTGAGGCCCCTCACCCTCATGTCTCTCCCCCACTCTTGACCCTGTTTCCAACTCTATCCACTGTCCTACTCTATCTAATAGAGGCACAAAAGTGCCCAAAATAAATCTTTAAAAAAAAAAAAAAAAAAAAAAAAAAAAATATATATATATATATATATATATATATATATATATATATATATATAGTGGTGTTTATTGTGTATTATGTGTTTTATTTTATTTTTATTATGTTTTTTATTTTTTTATTTTTTATTTTGTGGAAACTTCCGGTTTCCGGAGCTGGTTGCTGGCGCTAACTTTCCTCTGCTTCTCCTGAGGCTTTCACCCTGCCCCCCTGGTGCTGTGGAGAGTCACACCTGCAGCAGATCAGCTAATCAGCTCACGCTATTTAAGACCAGCTGCAGCTCTCTACAGCGCCTGAGTCTTGTCTACCATACCTCACGGTAACGTCTGCTCCAGGCTCCTTCTCCGATCCTCCAGAGAAGTTTTTGTGATCCTTTTGATGATTCTAGTGATCTCCAGTGTTTGTACTTCCCTTGTGTCATTTACTAACGTGCCTCTCCTCCTTTTTCCAGTGCCTCCTGCTCAGATCACCACAGCCAGCTCCAGCTCACCCTCACCTCCTCTTGGACTCTTGAAATCCCCCCTCACACTGTATATACCTGCACAATAAACTGTTTAAACTGCTTCCGTCTCCGCACCTGAGTCCTACCACCACTCACACATCACTATATATATATATATATATATATATATATATATATATATATATATATAACAGAACAAAAATAAAGAAGATTTACCAAGGCCAAAGATTTGCACATGGCCAAAAACATGGAAGAAGAAACTAAAGGAGACAGAAAACGTGTTTAAACAGAGAAGAAGAAGAGTGTCTAAGAGAAGAGGAGTGACACGCGTGTTTAACTAGAGAAGAAGAAGAGTGTCTAAGAGAAGAGGAGTGACGCGTGTTCTTTTCAGTCACCTACAGAAAATCGACTGAACGGAAACAAGTGTTGGTTTTTTAACCAATCATCGCAGCTAAAATAATAATATGTCCATGAATGATTGAATATGAGGAGGAGGTCAGACAGGGTCAGCCAACTAGAAAAATAAAATGATCTTCTCTCTACAGAGTCCAGCAGAAATAAGAGGATGAATTTTCACACCAGGGACTGAAAACGGAAAAGGCTGTTTATATGGCAGAGGTGCAGTGACCCATACGGGACATTAGATGGCGCTGCTGCATGGAGGACTTAGATTAAAACTGAAAGTTTCATTTCCTCTCCTCAGCGCTGTGCTTTATTTCTGCTTCAGTCTACTCTGAGGATTTTCACTGGAGGTCTGAGATCTGGACTCAGGGAGGACCTTCTTCAGGTTTTACTGCTGGGGGGTGTGTCCGAGAGAGAGAGGGCGTTAGCCAATCTTGGGGGGTGCATCGCTGCTTTTTAACAGCTGATAAACGACTCAGAGGTGCCGTGATAATCCTCGTTACGAACCGTCCAATCAGATGTCACTAAAGAAGACCCCAAACAGGACAGGACTGGACCTTCTACCTGGATTATCACTACCATGATGACTTCTATCTTTGACCTTTGACCTTAGCCCGTCTTCTCCATCAGCTGTTAGCAGGACGTGCAGCAGAGTTAAAGTTCACAGCTGTAGAAGCTAAAGTCTCAGTCGTGACGAGATCAAGCCACTGTAGCTTGGTCTGATGTAGACCAGGGTCCTGCTCCAGGTGGGACAGGTACTCGACAGGTGGTCTGTGAAACTGTTCAGCCAGGCTAGAAAATATCATTTTAAATTTTAGTGGGTACGAGTTTGATAAATGTCTCTGAATCCTCCTGATCATCCACTCTTCATCCAGGTAGTCCTGGTCTTCCTAGGTCTGCTCAGATCTGATGGTGTTTGCTGATATTCCCATGAGTCTTTGTCCTTACAGGTAACCTTTAACCCCCCCCCACACACACACACGCACACACACATTAAAACCATGTCAATGTCCTCATTTCTCCAAGAACTCCTCCTGAATGCTCAGTTTTACTAAGTTTAGCTATCTAGCCTTCTCCTGCTCTTCAGTATCTCTGCCCTCTCCTCCTACCCCCGTCTCAGATCGGCTGCAGAGAACTCCACCATGCTCCACGTCCTGTCTTCTTCACTCATACAGTGGAGACTCACCTGGAGATGGATCAGGGATTCCCAGGACCCCCAAAATAGAGGAGCCAGAAACCGGGGACCCCAAAATAAAGGAGCCAGAGACCTGGGACCCCCAAAATAAAGGAGCCAGAAACCGGGGACCCCAAAATAAAGGAGCCAGAAACCGGGGACCCCAAAATAGAGGAGCCAGAGACCCAGGACCCCCAAAATAAAGGAGCCAGAAACCGGGGACCCCAAAATAAAGGAGCCAGAAACCGGGGACCCCAAAACATAGGAGCCAGAAACCGGGGACCCCAAAATAAAGGAGCCAGAGACCTGGGACCCCCAAAATAAAGGAGCCAGAAACCGGGGACCCCAAAATAAAGCAGCCAGAAACTGGGGACCCCCAAAATGAAGGAGCCAGAGACCTGGGACCCCCACTGTACCTGAAGGTGGTTGAACATGAACATCCTAGAATAGTCATATGCAGACAACGCTGACCAAAAAGGGGATAAATGGGCCAAACTGGGGGCCATGGAGGTCAGCAAAACCCTGGTCCATTGTAAAGTTAAGCTGTCAGATCCATATTTCATAGTTAACCTGAAAACATAACCACTCTTATCAAAGAGAAAAATATCTTTTTATGAACATTTGTGTTGAAAGTAGCCTTCTTAAAAATATAAATGCCCTTTGTTGAAAAAAATAAAAAAATAAAACTGGTTTAAAAATGGCTACGGTGGGTTAATAATAGCAAAAAATGGTGGAAAGGGAGGTGAAGTTGGAGTTTAAAAAAAAGCCAAATGGGTTACAAGTTGAAAAAAATAGACAAAAATGGCAAAAATGGGTTAAAAATGGGCATAAATAGTGCTGTGAGGGAGTTAAACAGCGGCTGAAATGGCTTTAACTTGGCAAAAATGGGTTGAAATTTGGTGAAATTGGATGAAAAGTAAAAACAAAAAAAAAGCAAAAAAAAAAAAAAAAAAAAAAAAAAAGGATTAAATGAGAAAGAAAAATATGCAGATCATGGCAGAAATTGGTTAAATGACCAGAAAAGGGCATATCAAATGGAATGTGGTTAAAATTGGAAAAATGGGTGTAAAAAGTGGTAAATAGGGGTTAATAGTAGCAATAATGGGTCAACAGAGGCAACGTCAGGCTTATGTGGCAGAAACAGGCAGAAAAAACGTGGGGGAAAGATTTAAAAACTGATAAATGTGCGTTAAATGGCAAAAATGTGTTAAATTTGGTGTAAAGTGGCAACAGTGTAATTCAAAAATATTCTTAGCTTTTTTAGGGATCTGGGGACCCCCCTCTCAGTGTCTCACGACCCCCAAAGGGGTCCCGGCCCCAAGGTTGAGAACCACTGATCTAGAACACACATGCAGCTGACCTGAACGTCAGTGAGAGCGTTAAGGTCAGCTCCTTCAGAACGCTCACTCCTAGCGTTTCCTCAGGATCAGACTCCGCCCACTCACGGCAGGAACAGAGAGGAGAGAAATGTTACCCGTGGAACGGGTCAAACTCGTTACAGCCCACAAAGGCAGCTCTCTAACTGCCTGAACACGGCTGAAAGCATGGCTGCACTCACTGTGATTAAAGCCGGGAGCCATCGTGGAAATGTAGACCAGAAATCACATAAAAGGTTAAAACGGCGTCTTCTGGATGGAGAGGACACTCATGGAAGAGGAGAGACCAGGAGCAGAAGATCTCAGAGCTCCTCTCAAACATGGAAATCTCTCCTGTTTCTATCTTTAGGCTCTGAAAGTGCGAGAGCTGGTGGTCAGACGCTTCCTCACCAGAGGGCAGAGGTGGGTCAGGAGGAAGGGCCGGGCTGACGATGAGGAGCAGCTCTACTGGACAGGGGGAGGGGTCAAACTTTCCCATGTATACACAGCAACATTAAACAGTCAACACAAAAACTGGAGATGAACCGACATGCAGGTGAAATTTGTCAAACCAAATCACACATGAGCTAACTCCTGATTTCATCTGATCAATCATTTAGAGCAGAAAAGTTCAGCAGAGAAACCAAAACACCGTCTGAGGTTCCTCTGATGCAGGAATCCTCAGCCCGTTTCTCTTCATAGAACCAAACCTTTAATAGACTTTAAAAGCATTTTAAACACTGGTAGGTCCGGTACAATTTAAGGGTATCCCATTGAAAATATTTGAACAGTGAATTCACTAAACCTTGTTCATCTATTCACCATTCCTTTACCTGTCAAAAGAAACACTCAGAACTGTAACGGCCCGTCACATTTCACTCTAAAGTCAAAGTCAAAATCAGTGATTTGAAGTTTCCTTGTCTGGTTTTTCCTCCATCAGGTGTTATTGTTGGAATAATTGTACGTCTGTGTCTGTCTTTTCCATCCAGCTCCACAGCTGAACCCCTGCTGAGCATTTTCATAATTCAGACATTTTCAGTGTTCACAGCCATGGATGCCCACAGCGCCACCTAGAGCCTTACTGCAGTCACACTAGTTCAGAACTGATGTTCGTCCAGATTCAGATCATCAGGTGGATCCTCTACTGAAGCTTGAAGCTGATTGGCTTGTTCCTGGTCAGAGAATAAGCGGACCAATCAGCATCCCTTGAGGAGAAAGAGGCAGGACTACAGGCAGGCCTGACACTCCCTATGCACAGACCAGGACCTTGTCGTGCAAGGGGGGCCACATTTTGAGCCCCAAACACCACCTGAGTTTTATTTTGAATGGTTCTGTCCCTTTTAATCCCCATCTGAGTTTTATTTTTAAAGGTTCTGTCCCTTTTAATCCCCATCTGAGTTTTATTTTTAAAGGTTCTGTCCCTCCCAAAGACCATCTGAGTTTTATTTTGAAAGGTTATGTCCCTTTAAATCTCCATCTGAGTTTTATTTTGAAAGGTTCTGTCTTCCCAATCCCCATCTGAGTTTTATTTTGAAAGGTTATGTCCCTTTTAATCCCCATCTGAGTTTTATTTTTAAAGGTTCTGTCCCTCCCAAAGACCATCTGAGTTTTATTTTGAAAGGTTATGTCCCTTTAAATCTCCATCTGAGTTTTATTTTGAAAGGTTCTGTCTTCCCAATCCCCATCTGAGTTTTATTTTGAAAGGTTCTGTCCCTCCCAAACACCACCTGAGTTTTATTTTGAAAGGTTCTGTCTTCCCAAACACCATCTGAGTTTTATTTTGAAAGGTTCTGTCCCTCCCAATCCCCATCTGAGTTTTATTTTGAAAGGTTCTGTCTTCCCAATCCCCATCTGAGTTTTATTTTGAAAGATTCTGTCCCTCCCAAACACCACCTGAGTTTTATTTTGAAAGGTTCTGTCTTCCCAAACACCATCTGAGTTTTATTTTGAAAGGTTCTGTCCCTCCCAATCCCCATCTGAGTTTTATTTTGAAAGGTTCTGTCTCCCAATCCCCACCTGAGTTTTATTTTGAAAGGTTCTGTCTTCCCAAACACCATCTGAGTTTTATTTTGAAAGGTTCTGTCCCTCCCAATCCCCATCTGAGTTTTATTTTGAATGGTTCTGTCCTTTTAATCCCCATCTGAGTTTTATTTTTAAAGGTTCTGTCCCTTTTAATCCCCATCTGAGTTTTATTTTTAAAGGTTCTGTCCCTCCCAAAGACCATCTGAGTTTTATTTTGAAAGGTTATGTCCCTTTAAATCTCCATCTGAGTTTTATTTTGAAAGGTTCTGTCTTCCCAATCCCCATCTGAGTTTTATTTTGAAAGGTTCTGTCCCTCCCAAACACCACCTGAGTTTTATTTTGAAAGGTTCTGTCTTCCCAAACACCATCTGAGTTTTATTTTGAAAGGTTCTGTCCCTCCCAATCCCCATCTGAGTTTTATTTTGAAAGGTTCTGTCTTCCCAATCCCCATCTGAGTTTTATTTTGAAAGATTCTGTCCCTCCCAAACACCACCTGAGTTTTATTTTGAAAGGTTCTGTCTTCCCAAACACCATCTGAGTTTTATTTTGAAAGGTTCTGTCCCTCCCAATCCCCATCTGAGTTTTATTTTGAAAGGTTCTGTCTCCCAATCCCCACCTGAGTTTTATTTTGAAAGGTTCTGTCTTCCCAAACACCATCTGAGTTTTATTTTGAAAGGTTCTGTCCCTCCCAATCCCCATCTGAGTTTTATTTTGAATGGTTCTGTCCCTTTTAATCCCCATCTGAGTTTTATTTTTAAAGGTTCTGTCCCTTTTAATCCCCATCTGAGTTTTATTTTTAAAGGTTCTGTCCCTCCCAAAGACCATCTGAGTTTTATTTTGAAAGGTTATGTCTTCCCAATCCCCATCTGAGTTTTATTTTGAAAGGTTATGTCCCTTTTAATCCCCATCTGAGTTTTATTTTTAAAGGTTCTGTCCCTCCCAAAGACCATCTGAGTTTTATTTTGAAAGGTTATGTCCCTTTAAATCTCCATCTGAGTTTTATTTTGAAAGGTTCTGTCTTCCCAATCCCCATCTGAGTTTTATTTTGAAAGGTTCTGTCCCTCCCAAACACCACCTGAGTTTTATTTTGAAAGGTTCTGTCTTCCCAAACACCATCTGAGTTTTATTTTGAAAGGTTCTGTCCCTCCCAATCCCCATCTGAGTTTTATTTTGAAAGGTTCTGTCTTCCCAATCCCCATCTGAGTTTTATTTTTAAAGGTTCTGTCCCTTTTAATCCCCATCTGAGTTTTATTTTTAAAGGTTCTGTCCCTCCCAAAGACCATCTGAGTTTTATTTTGAAAGGTTATGTCTTCCCAATCCCCATCTGAGTTTTATTTTGAAAGGTTATGTCCCTTTTAATCCCCATCTGAGTTTTATTTTTAAAGGTTCTGTCCCTCCCAAAGACCATCTGAGTTTTATTTTGAAAGGTTATGTCCCTTTAAATCTCCATCTGAGTTTTATTTTGAAAGGTTATGTCCCTTTTAATCCCCATCTGAGTTTTATTTTGAAAGGTTCTGTCTTCCCAATCCCCATCTGAGTTTTATTTTGAAAGGTTCTGTCCCTCCCAAACACCACCTGAGTTTTATTTTGAAAGGTTCTGTCTTCCCAAACACCATCTGAGTTTTATTTTGAAAGGTTCTGTCCCTCCCAATCCCCACCTGAGTTTTATTTTGAAAGGTTCTGTCTCCCAATCCCCACCTGAGTTTTATTTTGAAAGGATCTGTCCCTCCCAAACACCATCTGAGTTTTATTTTGAAAGGTTATGTCCCTTTTAATCCCCATCTGAGTTTTATTTTGAAAGGTTCTGTCTTCCCAATCCCCATCTGAGTTTTATTTTGAAAGGTTCTGTCTCCCAATCCCCACCTGAGTTTTATTTTGAAAGGTTCTGTCCCTCCCAAACACCATCTGAGTTTTATTTTGAAAGGATCTGTTTCTCCCAATCCTCACCTGAGTTTTATTTTGAAAGGTTCTGTCCCTCCCAATCCCCACCTGAGTTTTATTTTGAAAGGTTCTGTCTCTCCCAATCCCCAACTTAGTTTTATTTTGAAAGGTTCTGTTCCTC
The DNA here is from genome assembly GCF_018320785.1 of Cheilinus undulatus. Classification (NCBI taxonomy): domain Eukaryota; kingdom Metazoa; phylum Chordata; class Actinopteri; order Labriformes; family Labridae; genus Cheilinus; species Cheilinus undulatus. The sequence continues at coordinate 54,465,428 of NC_054871.1, forward strand.
CCAAACACCATCTGAGTTTTATTTTGAAAGGTTCTGTCTTCCCAAACACCATCTGAGTTTTATTTTGAAAGGTTCTGTCCCTCCCAAACACCACCTGAGTTTTATTTTGAAAGGTTCTATCCCTCCAAAACAACATCTGAGTTTTATTTTGAAACGTTCTGTCCCTCCCAATCCCCACCTGAGTTTTATTTTGAAAGGTTCTGTCCCTCCCAAACACCATCTGAGTTTTATTTTGAAAGGTTCTGTCCCTTCCCAAACACCTTCTGAGTTTTATCTTGAAATGTTCTGTCTTCCCAAACACCATCTGAGTTTTATTTTGAAAGGTTCTGTCCCTCCCAATCCCATCCTGGGTTTTATTTTGAATGGATCTGTTCCTCCCAAACACCATTTGAGTTATATTTTGAAAGGTTCTGTCCCTCCCAAACACCACCTGAGTTTTATTTTGAAAGGTTCTGTTTCTCCCAATCCCCACCTGAGTTTTATTTTGAAAGGTTCTGTCCCTCCCAATCCCCACCTGAGTTTTATTTTGAAAGGTTCTGTCCTTCCCAAACACCATCCAAGTTTTATTTTGAAAGGTTCTGTCTTCCCAAACACCATCTGAGTTTTATTTTGAAAGGTTCTGTCCCTCCCAAACACCATCTGAGTTTTATTTTGAAAGGTTCTGTCTCCCAATCCCCACCTGAGTTTTATTTTGAAAGGTTCTGTCCCTCCCAAACACCATCTGAGTTTTATTTTTAAAGGTTCTGTCCCTCCCAAAGACCATCTGAGTTTTATTTTGAAAGGTTATGTCCCTTTTAATCCTCATCTGAGTTTTATTTTGAAAGGTTCTGTCTTCCCAAACACCATCTGAGTTTTATTTTGAAAGGTTCTGTCCCTCCCAAACACCACCTGAGTTTTATTTTGAAAGGTTCTGTCTTCCCAAACACCATCTGAGTTTTATTTTGAAAGGTTCTGTCTTCCCAATCCCCATCTGAGTTTTATTTTGAAAGGTTCTGTCTCCCAATCCCCACCTGAGTTTTATTTTGAAAGGTTCTGTCCCTCCCAAACACCATCTGAGTTTTATTTTGAAAGGTTCTGTTTCTCCCAATCCTCACCTGAGTTTTATTTTGAAAGGTTCTGTCCCTCCCAATCCCCACCTGAGTTTTATTTTGAAAGGTTCTGTCTCTCCCAAACACCATCTGAGTTTTATTTTGAAAGGTTCTGTCCCTCCCAAACACCATCTGAGTTTTATTTTGAAAGGTTCTATCCCTCCAAAACAACATCTGAGTTTTATTTTGAAAGGTTCTGTCCCTCCCAATCCCCACCTGAGTTTTATTTTGAAAGGTTCTGTCTCTCCCAAACACCATCTGAGTTTTATTTTGAAAGGTTCTGTCCCTCCCAAACACCATCTGAGTTTTATTTTGAAAGGTTCTATCCCTCCAAAACAACATCTGAGTTTTATTTTGAAAGGTTCTGTCCCTCCCAATCCCCACCTGAGTTTTATTTTGAAAGGTTCTGTCCCTCCCAAACACCATCTGAGTTTTATTTTGAAAGGTTCTGTCCCTTCCCAAACACCTTCTGAGTTTTATCTTGAAATGTTCTGTCTTCCCAAACACCATCTGAGTTTTATTTTGAAAGGTTCTGTCCCTCCCAATCCCCACCTGAGTTTTATTTTGAATGGATCTGTTCCTCCCAAACACCATTTGAGTTATATTTTGAAAGGTTATGTCCCTTCCAAACACCACCTGAGTTTTATTTTGAAAGGTTCTGTTTCTCCCAATCCCCACCTGAGTTTTATTTTGAAAGGTTCTGTCCCTCCCAATCCCCACCTGAGTTTTATTTTGAAAGGTTCTGTCCTTCCCAAACACCATCCAAGTTTTATTTTGAAAGGTTCTGTCTTCCCAAACACCATCTGAGTTTTATTTTGAAAGGTTCTGTCCCTCCCAAACACCATCTGAGTATTATTTTGAAAGGATCTGTTCCTCCCAAACACCATCTGAGTTTTATTTTGAAAGGTTCTGTCCCTTTTAATCCCCACCAGAGTTTTATTTTGAAAGGATCTGTTCCTCCAAAACACCATCTGAGTTTTATTTTGAAAAGTTCTGTCTTCCCAAACACCATCTGAGTTTTATTTTGAAAGGTTCTGTCCCTCCAAAACACCATCTGAGTTTTATTTTGAAAGGTTCTGTCCCTCCCAATCCCCACCTGAGTTTTATTTTGAAAGGATCTGTTCCTCCCAAACACCATCTGAGTTTTATTTTGAAAGGTTCTGTCCCTCCCAAACACCATCTGAGTTTTATTTTGAAAGGTTCTGTCTCTCCCAAACACCATCTGAGTTTTATTTTGAAATATTCTGTCTTCCCAAACACCATCTGAGTTTTATTTTGAAAGGTTCTGTCCCTCCCAATCCCCACCTGAGTTTTATTTTGAAAGGTTTTGTCTTCCCAAACACCATCTGAGTTTTATTTTGAAAGGTTCTGTCCCTCCCAATCCCCACCTGAGTTTTATTTTGAAAGGTTCTGTCTTCCCAAACACCATCTGAGTTTTATTTTGAAAGGTTCTGTCCCTCACAATCCCCACCTGAGTTTTATTTTGAAAGGTTCTGTCTCCCAATCCCCACCTGAGTTTTATTTTGAAAGGTTCTGTCTCCCAATCCCCACCTGAGTTTTATTTTGAAAGGTTCTGTCCCTCCCAATCCCCACCTGAGTTTTATTTTGAAAGGTTCTGTCTTCCCAAACACCATCTGAGTTTTATTTTGAAAGGTTCTGTCCCTCCCAATCCCCACCTGAGTTTTATTTTGAAAGGTTCTGTCTCCCAATCCCCACCTGAGTTTTATTTTGAAAGGTTCTGTCCCTCCCAATCCCCACCTGAGTTTTATTTTGAAAGGTTCTGTCCTGGGGTGTGTCCTGTGAGTTAGATGTCACTATTCCTCATACTGACGCTCTCTGAGGTTTTTGTAGGTTCATCTGAAAATCCCTCTCAGCCGTTCTCCTAGATCTAGACCCTCTATGGGGATTTTCTTCTGTCTCTCCACTGAAGTTCACTCAGACATAAGGATGTATTTTGGGGTCATGTGACTGAAAACACGCTAGTAAAGCTCCGCCCATGAGCTCCTCCTCTTATCCTCTATACCACATTAAATAATGCACGCTGTGGTCACATGACTCAGTAATCAGACCTCGTTTGAACCTGCAGATGACGGTCTCCTCTGACAGATGTCGATACGTCTGGAGGTGAATCTGAGTGAATGAGATTAACTTTGACCCGGAATCACAAACAAGAACACGCTGACCCTTCTGCCAGCCAGTTCATAACGAGTCAAACGGCGGGCTGACGATGAGAGAGCGTGTCAACCAGTGACTGAGAGAGAGCTCTCTGCTCTTCAGTATGTATCAGGATATCAGGAATCTGACAGATGTGAGGAGAGAGCGCCAGCGTTTATCAGAGAGAGTTTATGAATATGAAGCAGGAGGAGCTCTGACAGCGACAGACGTTCATGTTTGAGGTTTGGATGTAAATGTAGAGACAGGAACCGGGATGATCAGACGCTCTGACAGGTCGACTCTGGTGTGTTTGGTTAATGTGGAGGAGACGGGAGCTGGAGCGCCGTTTTAACCCCTGGGGGGTGAGAAATAAAGACGTGCTGGTCTGAAATGTCACACATGTTTATGCTTTCATCAGGATGTGGAGCTCTGAGAGCTTCTGCCTCCAGGAAGATCCGTCACATTTCATTAAATCATTACAGGAAGAACAAGCACCAACGCTCCTACAGCCTAACAGGTCACATGAGTGAGGGTGAGGTGAAAGGTTACTGTAGTTCAACACACTGCCTGAATCACACATGTGGATCTGCTCCTTAGTACACATGGTCTCTACTAAATCCCCTTTCCTCTGTAGAGCATGCCTCCTTCATCCATCCTCTACCTCTGCTATAACAAGACTCCTCTCCACCCAGGGTCTCTGTCCCTCTGGTCTCTCACATTGTACCAGCATCACCGGACACCAGCCAGTCCCTGGATCACTATCAAGGTGTCAAGACCTACAGATACCTTAAGCAGCACCAGCTCAAGCCCAGTCCATCATCCAGCTTTGACCATAACCAACAACTCAAGTCCCGAACCCGGAACGGACCGGACCATGACAACCCAACATCAGTCTTGCATCCCTCTGACCTGTTCATGATATATTAATCACTTTATCCCCTCATCCCTACATTCCTGAACCCTGACCTTCATCCCTACATTCCTCCACACCTACTGTCATCCCTACATTCCTCTACACCTACCCTCATCCCTACATTCCTCTACACCTACCCTCATCCCTACATTCCTCCACACCTACCCTCATCCCTACATTCCTCCACACCTACCCTCATCCCTACATTCCTCTACACCTACCTTCATCCCTACATTCCTCTACACCTACCCTCATCCCTACATTCCTCCACCCCTACCTTCATCCCTACATTCCTCCACACCTACCCTCATCCCTACATTCCTCTACACCTACCTTCATCCCTACATTCCTCTACACCTACCCTCATCCCTACATTCCTCTACACCTACCCTCATCCCTACATTCCTCTACACCTACCCTCATCCCTACTTTCCTAAGCCCCTACCCTCATCCCTACATTCCTCTACACCTACCCTCATCCCTACATTCCTCTACACCTACCTTCATCCCTACATTCCTCTACACCTACCCTCATCCCTACTTTCCTAAACCCCTACCTTCATCCCTACATTCCTCTACACCTACCCTCATCCCTACTTTCCTAAGCCCCTACCCTCATCCCTACATTCCTCCACACCTACCCTCATCCCTACATTCCTCCACACCGACCCTCATCCCTACATTTCACCTCCCCTACCCTCATCCCTACATTCCTCCACATCTACCCTCATCCCTACATTCCTCCACATCTACCCTCATCCCTACATTCCTCCACACCTACCCTCATCCCTACTTTCCTAAACCCCTACCTTCATCCCTACATTCCTCCACATCTACCTTCATCCCTACATTCCTCTACACCTACCCTCATCCCTACTTTCCTAAGCCCCTACCCTCATCCCTACATTCCTCCACACCGACCCTCATCCCTACATTTCACCTCCCCTACCCTCATCCCTACATTCCTCCACATCTACCCTCATCCCTACATTCCTCCACATCTACCCTCATCCCTACATTCCTCCACACCTACCCTCATCCCTACTTTCCTAAACCCCTACCTTCATCCCTACATTCCTCCACATCTACCCTCATCCCTACATTATTTCCACATCTACCCTCATCCCTACTTTCCTAAACCCCGACCCTCATCCCTACATTTCACCACCCCTACTCTCATCCCTACATTCCTCCACACCTACCCTCATCCCTACATTCCTCTACACCTACCCTCATCCCTACATTTCACCGCCCCTACCCTCATCCCTACATTCCTCCACACCTACCCTCATCCCTACATTCCTCCACACCTACCCTCATCCCTACATTCCTCCACACCTACCCTCATCCCTACATTTCACCGCCCCTACCCTCATCCCTACATTTCACCACCCCTACTCTCATCCCTACATTCCTCCACACCTACCCTCATCCCTACATTCCTCTACACCTACCTTCATCCCTACATTCCTCTACACCTACCCTCATCCCTACATTCCTCCACCCCTACCTTCATCCCTACATTTCACCACCCCTATCCTCATCCCTACATTCCTCCACACCTACCCTCATCCCTACATTCCTCTACACCTACCCTCATCCCTACTTTCCTAAGCCCCTACCCTCATCCCTACATTCCTCCACACCTACCCTCATCCCTACATTCCTCCACACCGACCCTCATCCCTACATTTCACCTCCCCTACCCTCATCCCTACATTCCTCCACATCTACCCTCATCCCTACATTCCTCCACATCTACCCTCATCCCTACATTCCTCCACACCTACCCTCATCCCTACTTTCCTAAACCCCTACCTTCATCCCTACATTCCTCCACATCTACCTTCATCCCTACATTCCTCTACACCTACCCTCATCCCTACTTTCCTAAGCCCCTACCCTCATCCCTACATTCCTCCACACCGACCCTCATCCCTACATTTCACCTCCCCTACCCTCATCCCTACATTCCTCCACATCTACCCTCATCCCTACATTCCTCCACATCTACCCTCATCCCTACATTCCTCCACACCTACCCTCATCCCTACTTTCCTAAACCCCTACCTTCATCCCTACATTCCTCCACATCTACCCTCATCCCTACATTATTTCCACATCTACCCTCATCCCTACTTTCCTAAACCCCGACCCTCATCCCTACATTTCACCACCCCTACTCTCATCCCTACATTCCTCCACACCTACCCTCATCCCTACATTCCTCTACACCTACCCTCATCCCTACATTTCACCGCCCCTACCCTCATCCCTACATTCCTCCACACCTACCCTCATCCCTACATTCCTCCACACCTACCCTCATCCCTACATTTCACCGCCCCTACCCTCATCCCTACATTCCTCCACACCTACCCTCATCCCTACTTTCCTAAACTCCTACCCTGATCCCTACATTCCACCGCCCCTACCCTCATCCCTACATTTCACCACCCCTACTCTCATCCCTACATTCCTCCACACCTACCCTCATCCCTACATTCCTCTACACCTACCTTCATCCCTACATTCCTCTACACCTACCCTCATCCCTACATTCCTCCACCCCTACCTTCATCCCTACATTTCACCACCCCTATCCTCATCCCTACATTCCTCCACACCTACCCTCATCCCTACATTCCTCTACACCTACAGTCATCCCTACATTCCTCCACCCCTACCTTCATCCCTACATTCCTCTACACCTACCCTCATCCCTACATTCCTCCACACCTACCCTCATCCCTACATTCCTCCAAACCTACCCTCATCCCTACATTCCTCTACACCTACCCTCATCCCTACATTCCTCCACACCTACCCTCATCCCTACATTTCACCACCCTTATCCTCATCCCTACATTCCTCCACCCCTACCCTCATCCCTACATTCCTCTACACCTACCCTCATCCCTACATTCCTCCAAACCTACCCTCATCCCTACATTCCTCTACACCTACCCTCATCCCTACATTCCTCCACACCTACCCTCATCCCTACATTTCACCGCCCCTACCCTCATCCCTACATTTCACCACCCCTATCCTCATCCCTACATTCCTCCACACCTACCCTCATCCCTACATTCCTCTACACCTACCGTCATCCCTACATTCCTCCACCCCTACCTTCATCCCTACATTCCTCTACACCTACCCTCATCCCTACATTTCACCGCCCCTACCCTCATCCCTACATTTCACCACCCTTATCCTCATCCCTACATTCCTCCACCCCTACCCTCATCCCTACATTCCTCTACACCTACCCTCATCCCTACATTCCTTAACCCTTAACCCCCTCCCTCCATCCCTCAAAGCTTTACCTTCATCCCTTCACCCCTTTACCTTTGCCCCTGTCCCCTTCATCCCTGGATTGTGGTTTAAATCATATTTATACCCCCTTTTCTAGTCTTAACCATATCTGACATTAATGAAGGTAATCAGAGCTTCCTCTGAGCTGGGTCCAGGTCT
>NC_054872.1:0-130000 GCF_018320785.1 Cheilinus undulatus
TTGTCTTCATGACTTTACAACTGAGGAAGATGATGAATGATGCTGAATTCATGCAGAAGCCTCACGTCTGCTTCACAGGTTTAAACACTAACTGGAATCTGGTCAGGCTGGTATAGAACGTGTCTTCTGCCAAGACTCTGTCTTCTACGCGACAGAGCAAAACTACTGAGTTCACAATCAGGGAGAGCAGCATGGCGAGGGAGAGCTGCACGGCGAGGGAGAGCAGCAAGGCGAGGGAGAGCAGCATGGCGAGGGAGAGCTGCACGACAAGGGAGAGCAGCATGGCGAGGGAGAGCAGCATGGCGAGGGAGAGCTGCACGGCGAGGGAGAGCAGCACGGCGAGGGAGAGCAGCATGGCGAGGGAGAGCTGCACGGCGAGGGAGAGCAGCACGGCTCAGACATGCTCCTGCTCACAGACCAACCTTCATGTCTCTGCAGAGAGAGAGGCAGCGCTCTCTCATTAGCCCTGACCAATCACAGACCCAGACGGTAATCCATGTGCATCATGGTTTGTTACAGGAAAGATCATGTGACTGGGGGTGTGGTTATGCTAACGGTGCTTCCATGTGAAGGTTTTCATGGTGGGTTTATTGTGAATCAAATAAGTGTTGAATCAAACAAATCACACTGTCATTAACCAGCAAGACGTACAACTCCCTCCTAAGCTAAGCTGCCGATATCCCTCCACTTGTGTTCTCCAGCTGTTGACAGCTTTGAGGAGAAAAATGTGGCAGACAGAATCATCTCAGGGTGTTATCTAGAAACAAAACGGTTACAGACTTCAGAAAAGACAGTAAGTAGGATCAGAGAAATGTAGTTCATCTTACGCACCTTGAGGAGAAAGCCCAGTGGCTCCTGATCCTGCTGCAGAGGGTGCTACTGAGTCTGTTGATACGGGACAACCTGCTGTGGGACAGGGGGCCTCTTCTAATGGCACAGTGCAAGCTGGAGGTACCGTCGCATCTTTAACCAAGGTCTTAGACTCAGTTTGGACCTCTGGCGATAACGGAGGCAACGCTGGGATTGTTGCAAAAGCTATCTTTGCATCAATTACAGACTCATCAAACTGAAGCGGTGCTGCCACTTCATCTGGTTTAAGTTCTTCACATGGAGCTGCTGGTCCATCTACTGACGCATCACTCTGTGCTAGACCTTCAGACTCAGCTGGTTCTGCAGATCCACTCAGGGCCATTGGAGCAGGAACTACTACGCCAAGGTCAGCTGGGGCCTCTTCTTCAGTCTGTGGAGCTTCTGAGGACCCGGGTCCAGCAGGTTCAGGCTCAGCTTCTGGGGACCCGGGTCCAGCAGGTTCAGCCTGTGGAACTTCTGATGACCCGGGTCCAGCAGGTTCAGGCTCAGCTTCTGGGGACCCGGGTCCAGCAGGTTCAGCCTCAGCTTCAGGTGACCTAGGTCCCGCAGGTTCAGCCTGTGGAGCTTCTGAATACCCGGGTCCAGCAGGTTCAGCCTGTGGAGCTTCTGAATACCCGGGTCCAGCAGGTTCGGCCTTAGCTTCTGATGACCCGGGTCCTGCAGGTTCAGCCTGTGGAGCTTCTGGTGACCCGGGTCCAGCAGGTTCAGCCTCAGCTTCTGGTGACCCGGGTCCTGCAGGTTCAGCCTGTGGAGCTTCTGGTGACCCGGGTCCAGCAGGTTCAGCCTGTGGAGCTTCTGAATACCAGGGTCCAGCAGGTTCAGCCTGTGGAGCTTCTGGTGACTCAGGTCCAGCAGGTTCAGCCTGTGGAGCTTCTGGTGACCCGGGTCCAGCAGGTTCAGTCTGTGGAGCTTCTGATGACCCGGGTTCAGCAGGTTCAGTCTGTGGAGCTTCTGATGACCCGGGTCCTGCAGGTTCAGCCTGTGGAGCCTCTGGTGACCCGGGTCCAGCAGGTCCAGCCTGTGGAGCTTCTGGTGACTCGGGTCCAGCAGGTTCAGCCTGGGGAGCTTCTGGTGACCCGGGTCCAGCAGGTTCAGCCTGGGGAGCTTCTGGTGACCCGGGTCCAGCAGGTTCAGCCTGTGGAACTTCTGATGTTTCAGGTCCAGCAGGTGCAGCCTGTGGAGCCTCCTGTGACCCGGGTCCAGCAGGTTCAGCCTGTGGAGCTTCTGAATACCTGGGTCCAGCAGGTTCAGCCTGTGGAGCTTCTGATGACTCGGGTCCAGCAGGTGCAGCCTGTGGAGCCTCCTGTGACCCAGGTCCAGCAGGATCAGCCTGTGGAGCCTCTGGTGACCCGGGGCCAGCAGGATCAGCCTGTGGAGCCTCTGGTGACCCGGGTCCAGCAGGATCAGCCTGTGGAGCCTCTGGTGACCCGGGTCCAGCAGGTTCAGCCTGTGGAGCTTCTGATGACTCGGGTCCAGCAGGTGCAGCCTGTGGAGCTTCTGATGACTCGGGTCCAGCAGGTGCAGCCTGTGGAGCCTCTGGTGACCCGGGTCCAGCAGGTTCAGCCTGTGGAGCTTCTGATGACTCGGGTCCAGCAGGTGCAGCCTGTGGAGCTTCTGATGACTCGGGTCCAGCAGGTGCAGCCTGTGGAGCCTCTGGTGACCCGGGTCCAGCAGGTGCAGCCTGTGGAGCCTCTGGTGACCCGGGTCCAGCAGGATCAGTCTGTGGAGCCTCTGGTGACCCGGGTCCAGCAGGATCAGCCGGTTGAGCCTCTGGTTTCACAGTAGTCATAGCATTGCCATCTGCCTGCGTGTCTACAACAGGCTGAACAGAGGAGACCTGTGGGGCTGACTCAGGAAGGACTTGGACTTCAGATGTAGCCTCTGGGACCGCAGTTTCTGCAGGTGGTGGTTCTTCCCCTTCCACTACCATGCTGCCACAAACAGCCTCAAGTTCAGTGGAGCCCTCAGCTGGAGCTGCAGCTTCCACAGGTTCTTGCTGAGGCTCCAGTACAGGAAGAAGGTCTACCCCTGAGCCAAGGTCCTCCTGAACTTCTAGGGCTACAAACACAGCCTCTGCTTCGTCGTCGCTCCCTGGTTGTAGATCCTCTGGTAGGGCAGTCTGCACAGGCAGCTGCATCTGGTCTTCAATGGTCTGTGCATCCTCCGTGTTGAGGGCATTTCTGCTGGCTGTCAATGTGAGGATGAAAAAGAGGTGATTAAAAGCTGGGACAGTCCGACCACCTAGTGCTGACAGTTTAGTCCTGAATAAAACCGACCTGTGGCAAAACGTAGCAAAAAAGAACAAAAAAAGATTAAATGAGGATTCAGTGATTTCTCATTAGAATGGTTTCCTGTAAAGAGTTCCACATTTCCCACCTTTGTTTATCATATAAAATAAAGTGCTTCATGTCACTTGTATGTCCATGACTAAACAAGAATGGTTCCAGGACCAGGATCTCTGAAAACGTCTGTTTCAACATCAGCAGCAGAGTAGAGAGAGGTTTTCAGAGTTGTGACCTTTGAGGAAAAAACAGCAGCTGAAGAAGAATAAAGTCTGCTGATGTGTCTTTATCTGTCAGCTGATAATTCTAAACATCATTATTCTTTTATCATATTATAGATATTTACCACCTTCTTTACAGTATTTCACAGCCATTTTCAGCACAAACACTGGACTGACTTCACAAAAACAAAAGCAGCTCTGGCAGAAGAATGCACGTGTTTGACTTTTCTGTCACGAGAGGTTAAGAAAGACGAGATAAATGAGTGGAAGGGAATGTGAGAGTGGAAATGAGCACAGAGCTCATCCAGGAGTGTACGACTGAAGAGTAAAGGTTTTTATAGACGTTTTTACCTGCCAGCACCCATCACTGACACAACAGCGCTGCTCGCTCTGCCAGTCTGACATGGCTGTTAAAGAGCGTGACTGTAGAGACAGAGTCAGCCATTCCAGGCATGGATGGCTGGTGTGTCCACATCATTGAACTGACAGAGATCCCAGTCATAACAGATCCTGGCTGACAAAAAGCCCAGAGACAGGCAGAGGGATAAACGGGGATGAAGCATGGCTGTCAGACAGATTTAGACCCCCTCTCTTCAGTTTTACTATAAAGAAGTATGTCTGAGTACAAGCAACCGATCCGTCCCATAAATGACCGAACTGTCTCATAAACCACCAAACCGTCTCATAAACAACCAAACCGTCTCAAAAACGGCCAAACTGTCTCAAAAATAACCAAACCATCTCATAAACGGCCAAGCCGTCTCATAAACAACCAAACTGTCTCATAAACAACCAAACCGTCTCATAAACGGCCAAGCCGTCTCATAAACAACCAAACCGTCTCATTAACAACGAAAACCGTCACATGAATGACCAAACTGTCTCATTAACAACCAAACGGTCACATGAATGACCAAACTGTCTCCTAAACAACCAAACAGTCTCATAAACAACGAAAACCATCTCATAAACAACCAAACCGTCTCAAAAACGGCCAAACCGTCTCAAAAACGGCCAAACTGTCTCAAAAACAGCCAAACAGTCTCATAAACGAACAAACCGTCTCAAAAACGGCCAAACCATCTCATAAACAAACAAACCGTCTCATAAACAACCAAACCGTCACATAAACGGCCAAACCGTCTCAAAAACAGCCAAACCGTCTCATAAACAACCAAACCGTCTCAAAAAGGCCAAACCGTCTCATAAACACCCAAACCGTCTCATAAACGGCCAAGCCGTCTCATAAACCAACAAACCGTCTCATAAACAACCAAACCGTCACATAAACGGCCAAACCGTCTCAAAAACAGCCAAACAGTGTCATAATTGACAAACCGTCTCATAAACCACCAAACCGTCTCATTAACAACCAAACCGTCTCATAAACGACCAAACCGTCTCATTAACAACCAAACCGTCTCATAAACAACCAAACCGTCTCAAAAACGGCCAAACCGTCTCAAAAACGGCCAAGCCATCTCAAAAACAACCAAACCGTCTCATAAACAAACAAACTGTCTCATAAACAACCAAACCATCACATAAACGGCCAAACCGTCTCAAAAACAGCCAAACAGTGTCATAATTGACAAACCGTCTCAAAAACGGCCAAACCGTCTCAAAAATGGCCAAGCTGTCTCAAAAACAACCAAACTGTCTCATAAACAAACAGTCTCATAAACAACCAAACCGTCACATTAACGGCCAAACCGTCTCACCGTTTGGTTGTTTATGAGACAGTTTGTTTGTTTATGAGACAGTTTGGTTGTTTTTGAGATGGCTTGGCCGTTTTTGAGACGGTTTAACGTTTTTAGACGATTTGGTTGTTATGAGACGGTTTGGTTGTTAATGAACGGTTTGGTGGTTTATGAGACGGTTTGTTGTAATGACGTTTGTGGTTTATGAGACGATTTGTCAATTATGACACTGTTTGGCTGTTTTGAGACGGTTTGCGTTATATGGACGGTTTGGTTGTTTATGAGACGGTTTGTTGGTTATGGAGCGGCAAGTTATGAGCGGTTTGGTGAGACGGTTTGGGTTCATAAACAATGAAAACCATCTCATAAACAACCAAACCGTCTCATAAACAACCAAACCGTCTCATAAACGGCCAAGCCGTCTCATAAACGGCCAAGCCGTCTCATAAACAACCAAACCGTCTCATAAACAAGCAAGCCGTCTCATAAACGGCCAAGCCGTCTCATAAACAACCAAACCGTCTCATAAACAACCAAACCGTCTCATAAACGGCCAAGCCGTCTCATAAACAACCAAGCCGTCTCATTAACAACCAAACCGTCTCATAAACAACCAAACCGTCTCATAAACAACCAAGCCGTCTCATAAACAACTAAACCATCTCAAAAACGGCCAAGCCGTCTCAAAAACAGCCAAGCCGTCTCATTAACAACCAAACCGTCTCATAAACAACCAAACCGTCTCATAAATGGCCAAGCCATCTCATAAACAACCAAGCCGTCTCATAAACAACCAAACCGTCTCTTAAACAAACAAACCGTCTCATAAACGGCCAAGCCGTCTCATAAACAACCAAACCGTCTCATAAACAACCAAACCGTCACATAAACGGCCAAACCGTCTCAAAAACGGCCAAGCCGTCTCATAAACAATCAAACCGTCACATGAATTACCAAACCGTCTCATTAACAACGAAAACCGTCACATGAATGACCAAACCGTGTCATTAACAACCAAACGGTCACATGAATGACCAAACTGTCTCCTAAACAACCAAACAGTCTCATAAACAACGAAAACCATCTCATAAACAACCAAACCGTCTCATAAAAAACCAAACCGTCTCATAAACAACCAAACCGTCCCATAAACGGCCAAGCCGTCTCATAAACAACCAAACCGTCTCATAAACAACCAAACTGTCTCAAAAACGGACAAACCGTCTCAAAAACGGCCAAGCCATCTCAAAAACAACAAAACCGTCTCATAAACAAACAAACTGTCTCATAAACAACCAAACCGTCTCATAAACAACCAAACTGTCTCATAAACAACCAAACCGTCCCATAAACGGCCAAGCCATCTCAAAAACAACCAAACCGTCTCATAAACAACCAAACCGTCCCATAAACGGCCAAGCCATCTCAAAAACAACCAAACCGTCTCATAAACAAACAAACTGTCTCATAAACAACCAAACCGTCACATAAACGGCCAAACCGTCTCAAAAACAGCCAAACAGTGTCATAATTGACAAACTGTCTCAAAAACGGCCAAACCGTCTCAAAAATGGCCAAGCTGTCTCATAAACAACCAAACCGTCACATGAATGACCAAACTGTCTCATTAACAACCAAACCGTCACATAAACGGCCAAACAGTGTCATAATTGACAAACCGTCTCAAAAACGGCCAAACCGTCTCAAAAATGGCCAAACCGTCTCATAAACAACCAAACCGTCACATGAATGACCAAACTGTCTCATTAACAACCAAACCGTCTCATAAACGGCCAAACCATCTCATAAACGGCCAAACCGTCTCAAAAACGGCCAAACCGTCTCATAAACGGCCAAACCGTCTCAAAAACGGCCAAGCCGTCTCAAAAACAACCAACTCGTCTCATAAACAACCAAACCATCTCATAAACGACAATAGACGGTTCATGAGAAATAAAGAGGGCCGATGCCAGCTTTAAGAACTACATGGAAATATTTCTGCCTTAATGGATCAATCATGGAAACTGTTCAGTGCATCTATTTTACATCTGATCATTTAAGTGCCGTCCAGTGGAACTCTTGAAGCCTGTCCTCTAAAGCTCATGTGTGGAGAGACAGAGAGGAAGTGTTTGTCTGACATCATAAATCAGAACCATAATTCCAACATGTCTGTCAGCTGTTCTCCACTGACGGTGACAGAGAAGATCAGCCTTTAACAGGAAACTGGACCATATTCCAAACTGCTCTAAAACACTGAGGAACTTTGATTTCCTCTTCCTGTCCTGGGTGCTCAGTGAGAGGCTGGACAGCCACGCAGCACATGTGATCTACTCTGAACCAGCAATGATAGAATCACCATCTCTGCTGACTGTGTGTGGAGCTTTAGACCTCTGGGAAAACGTTTTCATGAAACAGATGCAAGAAAAATAAAGCTCCTTTCTCCCATCCCGTATCAGTTTTCAGGAGGTAAAGACACAAACAGGTTGGGTTGCAACTTTCCCCTGAGGCTAAGATGGACTGCAAACACTCCCAAGCAGCTCACACGCTGCAGGAATATTCAGCCGTCTATAATATATATATAAATAATATAGAAATATAGAAATGTCCAGTTAGCTTTATGAATGATTGTACAGTCGGATTGCTCTTAAATCTGAATTTAACCTTTAAATCTTTCCATGCTATCTAGAAGGTTTCTGTAAAATAAAGACTGGATAAAAAGCTAGAAAACAGCAGATGTGCTGACTTTAGTGAAAGGGTTAATCCATGCCTGCTCTGAGGGCCTTCAGGCTGCTGTGCTGGGTAGTGGAGAGGGAAAGCACACAGTGTTCTAGTCAGAGCAGGAGTCACAGCGCTGCCTCTGAACTCAAACAGCTGACAAGAACTTCTAGTAACCGCCGACCTGAAGCAGGATCCATGCTTCCCCATCACCAAGCAGTGATTATTGATTACTGATTATTGATAAACAAACTTCAGCTCTGCTGTGGGAAGTCTACTCACCCACTGTGTCTCCATTGCACTCCTCTGGCTTTGTACCCGGCCTTTTCTCCTGATCAACAACCTGAGCACTGGACGAGGAGCAGCCCATGTTTGAGAAGAATGTAGAGGATGAAAAAAGCTGGATGCTATGGCAGATAGAAAGAGACGTCCCAGTGCTCAGTACTTTCAATGAGAGAAAGTGATGCCCAGCTCCGACTCTTAGAAGCTGGCCACCATCTCCCTGAACCCCCTCCTCTCTTAATGCATGGCCTGCTGCCCTTTAGCTACTGAAGAACTGAGAGAATGCAACTAAGCAGAGCTGCTGAATACTTCCAGTCAGCCTTCTGCTTACAGCCACACTATTCATGGAGGAGGGGCAGCAAACATGTGCTCACAGGGCATGCCCTTCCCTCAGTGGGAGCGTCCCATCTTTGAGATTTCCCCCCCCCTGCTGGTAAAGTCCAGGCGTCACATGTAGAACCCATGGTTTTAACACCAGCAGATTCATATAGTTCTAACCTCAGTGCTTTAGCTCACACTAGCAAACATGACATTGCCCTGCAACAGTTCTTAACATGATTCACTCTGACACGGAGCAACCTGAGCTCTGTCATATGCCTTTCACACTGGCAGGGCTCCGTGCCAGTTCTGGTTCCTGAACCTAAATTTGAACCGGCCCGCACGTTCAAACCGGGGAAAAATAGGTTTGGAACCTAAAAAGTTGGTTCTCAGCTGGAACCAAAAATATCTGGTTCTTTCTTGGGAACCGTGACATCATCAGTGGCGTGTCACATTCTAGGTTGTGAAGATAAGCAGGAAAAAAAAAGTGGTCTGCTGGGGAGACAGAATGTTTGTTTGTGATCTGGGCATTGACAGAATTCCAGCTGAAGTTGGAGAGTAGAACAAGGAAGAGAACATTATACCCTGCACTTGTGGAAGAGATGGCAAAGGCTGGATTCACCTGAACACCAGACCAAATAACTGACTTACTCAAGAAACTAAAGAAGGAATACCGAGACTGCATGACGGACTGGGGCAAGAGCAGAGCTGGACATGGTGAGACATGATGTTCTGACACATTGGTAAACCGGTGTTAACATGGGCTGGTTCACCAGGAAGCACCAAGACTCTGAGACTCGAGAAAAAAAAAAGTTCCAGAACCAGAACCATGTCTGTCTGAAAATACCCAAAGTATGTCTGTTTTGTCTGAAACACTTGATGAGCTGGGTCACACCTGAGGAGCCTGTTAACACCTGAGGAGCTCATTCACACCTGTGAAGCTCATTAACACCAGAGGAGCTGGTTCACACCTGAGGAGCTTGTTAACACCTGAGGAGCTCATTCACACCTGAGGAACTGGTTCACACCTGAGGAGCTTGTTAACATCCAGAGGAGCTGGTTCACACCTGAGGAGCTTCTTCACACCTGAGGAGCTCATTCACACCTGAAGAACTGGTTCACACCTGAGGAGCTTGTTAACACCTGAGGAGCTCATTCACACCTGAGGAACTGGTTCACACCTGAGGAGCGGATTCACACCTGAGGAGCTCATTAACACCAGAGGAGCTCATTCACACCTGAGGAGTTCGTTAACACCAGAGGAGCTGGTTCACACCTGAGGAGTTCGTTAACACAAGAGGAGCTGGTTCACACCTGAGGAGCTCTTGAACACCTGAGAAGCTTGCTAACACCTGAGGAGCTTGTTCACACCTGAGGAGTTCGTTAACACCAGAGGAGCTGGTTCACACCTGAGGAGCTTGTTAACACCTGAGGAGCTAGTTCACACCTGAGGAACTGGTTCACACCTGAGGAGCGGATTCACACCTGAGGTGCTCATTAACACCAGAGGAGCTGGTTCACACCTGAGGAGTTCGTTCACACCTGAGGAGCTCGTTCACACCTGAGGAGTTCGTTAACACCAGAGAAGCTGGTTCACACCTGAGATACTGGTTCACACCTGAGGAGCTTGTTCACACCTGAGGAGCTCATTAACACCAGAGGAGCTCATTCACACCTGAGGAGTTCGTTAACACCAGAGGAGCTGGTTCACACCTGAGAAGCTCTTGAACACCTAAGAAGCTTGCTAACACCTGAGGAGCTTGTTCACACCTGAGGAGTTCGTTAACACCAGAGGAGCTGGTTCACACCTGAGGAGCTCATTAACACCGGAGGAGCTGGTTCACACCTGAGGAGCTCGTTAACACCAGAGGAGCTGGTTCACACCTGAGGAGCTTGTTCACACCTGAGGAGCTCATTAACACCAGAGGAGCTGGTTCACACCTGAGGAGCTTGTTAACACCTGAGGAGCTAGTTCACACCTGAGGAACTGGTTCACACCTGAGGAGCTTGTTCACACCTGAGGAGCTCATTAACACCAGAGGAGCTGGTTCACACCTGAGGAGTTCGTTAACACCAGAGGAGCTGGTTCACACCTGAGGAGCTTGTTCACACCTGAGGAGCTCATTAACACCAGAGGAGCTGGTTCACACCTGAGGAGCTTGTTAACACCTGAGGAGCTAGTTCACACCTGAGGAACTGGTTCACACCTGAGGAGCTTGTTCACACCTGAGGAGCTCATTAACACCAGAGGAGCTGGTTCACACCTGAGGAGTTCGTTAACACCAGAGGAGCTAGTTCACACCTGAGGAGTTCGTTAACACCAGAGGAGCTGGTTCACACCTGAGGAGTTCGTTAACACCAGAGGAGCTGGTTCACACCTGAGGAGCTCGTTCACAGCTGAGGAGCTCGTTAACACCAGAGGAGCTGGTTCACACCTGAGGAGTTGTTAACACCAGAGGAGCTCGTTCACACCTGAGGAGCTGGTTAACACCAGAGGAGCTGGTTCACACCTGAGGAGCTCATTAACACCTGAGGAGCTCGTTCACACCTGAGGAGCTCATTAACACCAGAGGAGCTGGTTCACACCTGAGGAGTTCGTTAACACCTGAGGAGCTGGTTCACACCTGAGGAGCTCGTTCACACCTGAGGAGCTCGTTCACACCTGAGGAGCTGGTTCACACCTGAGGAGGTCGTTAACACCAGAGGAACTGGTTCACACCTGAGGAACGCGTTCACACCTGAGGAGCTTGTTCACACCTGAGGAGCTCATTAACACCAGAGGAGCTGGTTCACACCTGAGGAGTTCGTTAACACCAGAGGAGCTGGTTCACACCTGAGGAGCTTGTTAACACCTGAGAAGCTCATTAACACCAGAGGAGCTGGTTCACACCTGAGGAGTTCGTTAACACCAGAGGAGCTAGTTCACACCTGAGGAGTTCGTTAACACCAGAGGAGCTGGTTCCCACCTGAGGAACTGGTTCACACCTGAGGAGCTGGTTCACACCTGAGGAGCTCATTAACACCAGAGGAGCTCATTCACACCTGAGGAGTTCGTTAACACCAGAGGAGCTGGTTCACACCTGAGGAGTTCGTTAACACCAGAGGAGCTGGTTCACACCTGAGGAGCTCGTTCACACCTGAGGAGCTCATTAACACCAGAGGAGCTGATTCACACCTGAGGTGTTCGTTAACGCCTGAGGAGCAGGTTTACACCTGAGGAGCTCGTTCACACCTGAGGAGCTCGTTAACACCAGAGGAGCTGGTTCACACCAGAGGAGTTGTTAACACCAGAGGAGCTCGTTCACACCTGAGGAGCTTGTTCACACCTGAGGAGCTTGTTCACACCTGAGGAGCTCATTAACACCAGAGGAGCTGGTTCACACCTGAGGAGCTTGTTAACACCTGAGGAGCTCATTCACACCTGAGGAACTGGTTCACACCTGAGGAGCGGATTCACACCTGAGGTGCTCATTAACACCAGAGGAGCTCGTTCACACCTGAGGAGTTAACACCAGAGGAGCTGGTTCACACCTGAGGAGTTCGTTCACACCTGAGGAGCTCATTCACACCTGAGGAACTGGTTCACACCTGAGGAGCTCATTCACACCTGAAGAACTGGTTCACACCTGAGGAGCTTGTTAACACCTGAGGAGCTCATTCACACCTGAGGAACTGGTTCACACCAGAGAAGCTGGTTCACACCTGAGATACTGGTTCACACCTGAGGAGCTTGTTCACACCTGAGGAGCTCATTAACACCAGAGGAGCTCATTCACACCTGAGGAGTTCGTTAACACCAGAGGAGCTGGTTCACACCTGAGAAGCTCTTGAACACCTAAGAAGCTTGCTAACACCTGAGGAGCTTGTTCACACCTGAGGAGTTCGTTAACACCAGAGGAGCTGGTTCACACCTGAGGAGCTCATTAACACCAGAGGAGCTGGTTCACACCTGAGGAGCTTGTTAACACCTGAGGAGCTGGTTCACACCTGAGGAACTGGTTCACACCTGAGGAGCTTGTTCACACCTGAGGAGCTCATTAACACCAGAGGAGCTGGTTCACACCTGAGGAGTTCGTTAACACCAGAGGAGCTGGTTCACACCTGAGGAGCTTGTTCACACCTGAGGAGCTCATTAACACCAGAGGAGCTGGTTCACACCTGAGGAGCTTGTTAACACCTGAGGAGCTAGTTCACACCTGAGGAACTGGTTCACACCTGAGGAGCTTGTTCACACCTGAGGAGCTCATTAACACCAGAGGAGCTGGTTCACACCTGAGGAGTTCGTTAACACCAGAGGAGCTAGTTCACACCTGAGGAGTTCGTTAACACCAGAGGAGCTGGTTCACACCTGAGGAGTTCGTTAACACCAGAGGAGCTGGTTCACACCTGAGGAGCTCGTTCACAGCTGAGGAGCTCGTTAACACCAGAGGAGCTGGTTCACACCTGAGGAGTTGTTAACACCAGAGGAGCTCGTTCACACCTGAGGAGCTTGTTAACACCAGAGGAGCTCGTTCACACCTGAGGAGCTCATTCACACCTGAGGAGCTCGTTCACACCTGAGGAGCTCATTAACACCAGAGGAGCTGGTTCACACCTGAGGAGTTCGTTAACACCTGAGGAGCTGGTTCACACCTGAGGAGCTCGTTCACAGCTGAGGAGCTCGTTCACACCTGAGAAGCTTGTTCACACCTGAGGAGTTCGTTAACACCAGAGGAACTGGTTCACACCTGAGGAACGCGTTCACACCTGAGGAGCTTGTTCACACCTGAGGAGCTCATTAACACCAGAGGAGCTGGTTCACACCTGAGGAGTTCGTTAACACCAGAGGAGCTGGTTCACACCTGAGGAGCTTGTTAACACCTGAGAAGCTCATTAACACCAGAGGAGCTGGTTCACACCTGAGGAGTTCGTTAACACCAGAGGAGCTAGTTCACACCTGAGGAGTTCGTTAACACCAGAGGAGCTGGTTCCCACCTGAGGAACTGGTTCACACCTGAGGAGCTGGTTCACACCTGAGGAGCTCATTAACACCAGAGGAGCTCATTCACACCTGAGGAGTTCGTTAACACCAGAGGAGCTGGTTCACACCTGAGGAGTTCGTTCACACCTGAGGAGCTCATTAACACCAGAGGAGCTGATTCACACCTGAGGTGTTCGTTAACGCCTGAGGAGCAGGTTTACACCTGAGGAGCTCGTTCACACCTGAGGAGCTCGTTAACACCAGAGGAGCTGGTTCACACCTGAGGAGTTGTTAACACCAGAGGAGCTCGTTCACACCTGAGGAGCTTGTTCACACCTGAGGAGCTTGTTCACACCTGAGGAGCTCATTAACACCAGAGGAGCTGGTTCACACCTGAGGAGCTTGTTAACACCTGAGGAGCTCATTCACACCTGAGGAACTGGTTCACACCTGAGGAGCGGATTCACACCTGAGGTGCTCATTAACACCAGAGGAGCTCATTCACACCTGAGGAGTTCGTTAACACCAGAGGAGCTGGTTCACACCTGAGGAGTTCGTTCACACCTGAGGAGCTCATTCACACCTGAGGAACTGGTTCACACCTGAGGAGCTCATTCACACCTGAAGAACTGGTTCACACCTGAGGAGCTTGTTAACACCTGAGGAGCTCATTCACACCTGAGGAACTGGTTCACACCAGAGAAGCTGGTTCACACCTGAGATACTGGTTCACACCTGAGGAGCTTGTTCACACCTGAGGAGCTCATTAACACCAGAGGAGCTCATTCACACCTGAGGAGTTCGTTAACACCAGAGGAGCTGGTTCACACCTGAGAAGCTCTTGAACACCTAAGAAGCTTGCTAACACCTGAGGAGCTTGTTCACACCTGAGGAGTTCGTTAACACCAGAGGAGCTGGTTCACACCTGAGGAGCTCATTAACACCAGAGGAGCTGGTTCACACCTGAGGAGCTTGTTAACACCTGAGGAGCTAGTTCACACCTGAGGAACTGGTTCACACCTGAGGAGCTTGTTCACACCTGAGGAGCTCATTAACACCAGAGGAGCTGGTTCACACCTGAGGAGTTCGTTAACACCAGAGGAGCTGGTTCACACCTGAGGAGCTTGTTCACACCTGAGGAGCTCATTAACACCAGAGGAGCTGGTTCACACCTGAGGAGCTTGTTAACACCTGAGGAGCTAGTTCACACCTGAGGAACTGGTTCACACCTGAGGAGCTTGTTCACACCTGAGGAGCTCATTAACACCAGAGGAGCTGGTTCACACCTGAGGAGCTTGTTCACACCTGAGGAGTTCGTTAACACCAGAGGAGCTGGTTCACACCTGAGGAGTTCGTTAACACCAGAGGAGCTGGTTCACACCTGAGGAGCTCGTTCACAGCTGAGGAGCTCGTTAACACCAGAGGAGCTGGTTCACACCTGAGGAGTTGTTAACACCAGAGGAGCTCGTTCACACCTGAGGAGCTTGTTAACACCAGAGGAGCTCGTTCACACCTGAGGAGCTCATTCACACCTGAGGAGCTCGTTCACACCTGAGGAGCTCATTAACACCAGAGGAGCTGGTTCACACCTGAGGAGTTCGTTAACACCTGAGGAGCTGGTTCACACCTGAGGAGCTCGTTCACAGCTGAGGAGCTCGTTCACACCTGAGAAGCTTGTTCACACCTGAGGAGTTCGTTAACACCAGAGGAACTGGTTCACACCTGAGGAACGCGTTCACACCTGAGGAGCTTGTTCACACCTGAGGAGCTCATTAACACCAGAGGAGCTGGTTCACACCTGAGGAGTTCGTTAACACCAGAGGAGCTGGTTCACACCTGAGGAGCTTGTTAACACCTGAGAAGCTCATTAACACCAGAGGAGCTTGTTCACACCTGAGGAGTTCGTTAACACCAGAGGAGCTAGTTCACACCTGAGGAGTTCGTTAACACCAGAGGAGCTGGTTCCCACCTGAGGAACTGGTTCACACCTGAGGAGCTGGTTCACACCTGAGGAGCTCATTAACACCAGAGGAGCTCATTCACACCTGAGGAGTTCGTTAACACCAGAGGAGCTGGTTCACACCTGAGGAGTTCATTAACACCAGAGGAGCTGGTTCACACCTGAGGAGCTCGTTCACACCTGAGGAGCTCATTAACACCAGAGGAGCTGATTCACACCTGAGGTGTTCGTTAACGCCTGAGGAGCAGGTTTACACCTGAGGAGCTCGTTCACAGCTGAGGAGCTCGTTAACACCAGAGGAGCTGGTTCACACCTGAGGAGTTGTTAACACCAGAGGAGCTCGTTCACACCTGAGGAGCTTGTTCACACCTGAGGAGCTCATTAACACCAGAGGAGCTGGTTCACACCTGAGGAGTTCGTTAACACCTGAGGAGCTGGTTCACACCTGAGGAGCTCGTTCACAGCTGAGGAGCTCGTTCACACCTGAGAAGCTTGTTCACACCTGAGGAGTTCGTTAACACCAGAGGAACTGGTTCACACCTGAGGAACGCGTTCACACCTGAGGAGCTTGTTCACACCTGAGGAGCTCATTAAAACCAGAGGAGCTGGTTCACACCTGAGGAGTTCGTTAACACCAGAGGAGCTGGTTCACACCTGAGGAGCTTGTTAACACCAGAGGAGCTGGTTCACACCTGAGGAGCTGGTTCACACCTGAGGAGCTCATTAACACCAGAGGAGCTGATTCACACCTGAGGTGTTCGTTAACGCCTGAGGAGCAGGTTTACACCTGAGGAGCTCGTTCACACCTGAGGAGCTTGTTCACACCTGAGGAGCTCATTAACACCAGAGGAGCTGGTTCACACCTGAGGAACTGGTTCACACTTGAGGAGCTCGTTCACACTTGAGGAGCTCGTTCACACCTGAGGAGCTTCTTAACACCTGAGGAGCTCATTAACACCTGAGGAGTTCGTTCACACCTGAGGAACTGGTTCACACCTGAGGGGTTCGTTACCACCAGAGGAGCTGGTTCACACCTGAGGAACTGGTTCACACCTGAGGAGCTTGTTCACACCTGAGGAGTTCGTTAACACCAGAAGAGCTGGTTCACACCTGAGGGGTTTGTTAACACCAGAGGAGCTAGTTCACACCTGAGGAGCTTGTTAACACCTGAGGAGCTCATTAACAACAGAGGAGGTGGTTCACACCTGAGGAGCTCATTCACACCTGTGAAGCTCATTAACACCAGAGGAGCTGGTTCACACCTGAGGAGCTTATTAACACCTGAGGAGCTGGTTCACACCTGAGGAGCTTGTTAACACCTGAGAAGCTCATTAACACCAGAGGAGCTGGTTCACACCTGAGGAGTTCGTTAACACCAGAGGAGCTAGTTCACACCTGAGGAGTTCGTTAACACCAGAGGAGCTGGTTCACACCTGAGGAGTTCGTTAATACCAAAGGAGCTAGTTCACACCTGAGGAGTTCGTTAACACCAGAGGAGCTAGTTCAAACCTGAGGAGTTCGTTAACACCAGAGGAGCTGGTTCACACCTGAGGAACTGGTTCACACCTGAGAGGAGCTTGTTCACACCTGAGGAGCTCATTAACACCAGAGGAGCTGGTTCACACTTAAGGAGCTCGTTCACACCTGAGGAGCTCGTTCACACCTGAGGAGCTCCTTCACACCTGAGGAGCTTGATAACACCCGAGGAGCCCATTAACACCAGAGGAGCTGGTTCACACCTGAGGAGTTCGTTAACACCTGAGGAGCTCATTCACACCTGAGGAACTGGTTCACACCTGAGGAGCTTCTTCACACCTGAGGAGCTCATTAACACCTGAGGAGTTCGTTCACACCTGAGGAACTGGTTCACACCTGAGGAGCTTGTTCAAACCTGAGGGGCTCATTAACACAAGAGGAGCTAGTTCACACCTGAGGAGCTTGTTAACACCTGAGGAGCTCATTAACAACAGAGGAGTTCGTTCACACCTGAGGAACTGGTTCACACCTGAGGAGTTCGTTAACACCAGAGGAGCTGGTTCACACCTGAGGAACTGGTTCACACCTGAGGAGCTTGTTCACACCTGAGGGGCTCATTAACACAAGAGGAGCTAGTTCACACCTGAGGAGCATGTTAACACCTGAGGAGCTCATTAACAACAGAGGAGGTGGTTCACACCTGAGGAGCTCATTCACACCTGTGAAGGTCATTAACACCAGAGGAGCTGGTTCACACCTGAGGAGCTTGTTAACACCTGAGGAGCTGGTTCACACCTGAGGAGCTTGTTAACACCTGAGAAGCTCATTAACACCAGAGGAGCTGGTTCACACCTGAGGAGTTCGTTAACACCAGAGGAGCTAGTTCACACCTGAGGAGTTCGTTAACACCAGAGGAGCTGGTTCCCACCTGAGGAACTGGTTCACACCTGAGGAGCTCATTCACACCTGTGAAGCTTATTAACACCAGAGGAGCTCATTCACACCTGAGGAGTTCGTTAACACCAGAGGAGCTCGTTCTAACCTGAGGAGCTCGTTAACACCAGAGGAGCTCATTCACACCTGAGGTGTTCGTTAACACCTGAGGAGCAGGTTCACACCTGAGGAGCTCGTTCACAGCTGAGGAGCTCGTTAACACCTGAGGAGCTGGTTCCCACCTGAGGAACTGGTTCACACCTGAGGAGCTGGTTCACACCTGAGGAGCTCATTAACACCAGAGGAGCTCATTCACACCTGAGGAGTTCGTTAACACCAGAGGAGCTGGTTCACACCTGAGGAGTTCGTTAACACCAGAGGAGCTCGTTCACACCTGAGGAGCTCATTCACACCTGAGGAGCTCATTAACACCAGAGGAGCTAATTCACACCTGAGGTGTTCGTTAACACCTGAGGAGCAGGTTCACACCTGAGGAGCTCGTTCACAGCTGAGGAGCTCGTTAACACCAGAGGAGCTGGTTCACACCTGAGGAGTTCGTTAACACCAGAGGAGCTGGTTCACACCTGAGGAGTTCGTTAACACCAGAGGAGCTCGTTCACACCTGAGGAGCTCGTTCACACCTGAGGAGCTCGTTCACACCTGAGGAGCTCATTAACACCAGAGGAGCTGGTTCACACCTGAGGAGTTCGTTAACACCTGAGGAGCTGGTTCACACCTGAGGAGCTCGTTCACAGCTGAGGAGCTCGTTCACACCTGAGGAACTGGTTCACACCTGAGGAGTTCGTTAACACCAGAGGAACTAGATCACAGCTGAGGAACTCTTTCACACCTGAGGAGCTTGTTCACACCTGAGGAGCTCATTAACACCAGAGGAGCTGGTTCACACCTGAGGAGTTCGTTAACACCAGAGGAGCTGGTTCACACCTGAGGAGCTTGTTAACACCAGAGGAGCTAGTTCACACCTGAGGAGCTTGTTAACACCTGAGGAGCTCATTCACACTTGAGGAACTGGTTCACACCTGAGGAGCTGGTTCACACCTGAGGAGCTTGTTTACACCCCACAGGAGCTCATTCACACCTGAGAAGCTCATTAACACCAGAGGAGGTGGTTCACACCTGAGGAGTTCGTTAACACCAGAGGAGCTGGTTCACACCTGAGGAGTTCGTTAACACCAGAGGAGCTGGTTCACACCTGAGGAGCTTGTTAACACCAGAGGAGCTAGTTCACACCTGAGGAGCTTGTTAACACCTGAGGAGCTCATTCACACCTTGAGGAACTGGTTCACACCTGAGGAACTGGTTCACACCAGAGGAGCTTGTTCACACCTGAGGAGCTCATTAACACCAGAGGAGCTGGTTCACACCTGAGGAGTTCGTTAACACCAGAGGAGCTGGTTCACACCTGAGGAGGTCGTTAACACCAGAGGAGCTCGTTCACACATGAGGAGCTGGTCCAACCTGAGGAGCTCAGTCCCACCTGTGAAGCTTATTAACACCAGAGGAGCTGGTTCACACCTGAGGAGCTTGTTAACACCTGAGGAGCTGGTTCACACCTGAGGAGCTTGTTAACACCTGAGGAGCTCATTCACACCTGAGGAACTGGTTCACACCTGAGGAGCTTGTTCACACCTGAGGAGTTAGGTTAACACCAGAGGAGCTGGTTCACACCTGAGGACCTGGTTCATACCTGAGGAGCTTGTTAACACCAGAGGAGCTCATTAACACCTGAGGAGCTGGTTCACACCTGAGGAGTTCGTTAACACCAGAGGAGTTCGTTAACACCTGAGCAGCTGGTTCACACCTGAGGAGCTCGTTCACACCTGAGGAGCTCATTCACACCTGAGGAACTGGTTCACACCTGAGGAGCTTCTTCACACCTGAGGAGCTCATTAACACCTGAGGAGTTCGTTCACACCTGAGGAACTGGTTCACACCTGAGGAGTTCGTTAACACCAGAGGAGCTGGTTCACACCAGAGGAGCTGGTTCACACCTGAGGAGCTTGTTCACACCTGAGGGGCTCATTAACACAAGAGGAGCTGGTTCAGACCTGAGGAGTTTGTTAACACCAGAGGAGCTAGTTCACACCTGAGGAGCTTCTTCACACCTGAGGAGCTCATTCACACCTGAGGAGCTCATTAACACCAGAGGAGCTAATTCACACCTGAGGTGTTCGTTAACACCTGAGGAGCAGGTTCACACCTGAGGAGCTCGTTCACAGCTGAGGAGCTCGTTAACACCAGAGGAGCTGGTTCACACCTGAGGAGTTCGTTAACACCAGAGGAGCTGGTTCACACCTGAGGAGTTCGTTAACACCAGAGGAGCTCGTTCACACCTGAGGAGCTCGTTCACACCTGAGGAGCTCGTTCACACCTGAGGAGCTCATTAACACCAGAGGAGCTGGTTCACACCTGAGGAGTTCGTTAACACCTGAGGAGCTGGTTCACACTTGAGGAACTGGTTCACACCTGAGGAGCTGGTTCACACCTGAGGAGCTTGTTTACACCCCACAGGAGCTCATTCACACCTGAGAAGCTCATTAACACCAGAGGAGGTGGTTCACACCTGAGGAGTTCGTTAACACCAGAGGAACTGGTTCACGCCTGAGGAACTGGTTCACACCTGAGGGGCTCATTAACACAAGAGGAGCTAGTTCACACCTGAGGAGCATGTTAACACCTGAGGAGCTCATTAACAACAGAGGAGGTGGTTCACACCTGAGGAGCTCATTCACACCTGTGAAGGTCATTAACACCAGAGGAGCTGGTTCACACCTGAGGAGCTTGTTAACACCTGAGGAGCTGGTTCACACCTGAGGAGCTTGTTAACACCTGAGAAGCTCATTAACACCAGAGGAGCTGGTTCACACCTGAGGAGTTCGTTAACACCAGAGGAGCTAGTTCACACCTGAGGAGTTCGTTAACACCAGAGGAGCTGGTTCCCACCTCAGGAACTGGTTCACACCTGAGGAGCTCATTCACACCTGTGAAGCTTATTAACACCAGAGGAGCTCATTCACACCTGAGGAGTTCGTTAACACCAGAGGAGCTCGTTCTAACCTGAGGAGCTCGTTAACACCAGAGGAGCTCATTCACACCTGAGGTGTTCGTTAACACCTGAGGAGCAGGTTCACACCTGAGGAGCTCGTTCACAGCTGAGGAGCTCGTTAACACCTGAGGAGCTGGTTCCCACCTGAGGAACTGGTTCACACCTGAGGAGCTGGTTCACACCTGAGGAGCTCATTAACACCAGAGGAGCTCATTCACACCTGAGGAGTTCGTTAACAC
Organism: Cheilinus undulatus; assembly: GCF_018320785.1. Taxonomy (NCBI): domain Eukaryota; kingdom Metazoa; phylum Chordata; class Actinopteri; order Labriformes; family Labridae; genus Cheilinus; species Cheilinus undulatus. The sequence goes on from NC_054872.1 coordinate 21,024, forward strand.
CAGAGGAGCTGGTTCACACCTGAGGAGTTCGTTAACACCAGAGGAGCTCGTTCACACCTGAGGAGCTCATTCACACCTGAGGAGCTCATTAACACCAGAGGAGCTAATTCACACCTGAGGTGTTCGTTAACACCTGAGGAGCAGGTTCACACCTGAGGAGCTCGTTCACAGCTGAGGAGCTCGTTAACACCAGAGGAGCTGGTTCACACCTGAGGAGTTCGTTAACACCAGAGGAGCTGGTTCACACCTGAGGAGTTCGTTAACACCAGAGGAGCTTGTTCACACCTGAGGAGCTCGTTCACACCTGAGGAGCTCGTTCACACCTGAGGAGCTCATTAACACCAGAGGAGCTGGTTCACACCTGAGGAGTTCGTTAACACCTGAGGAGCTGGTTCACACCTGAGGAGCTCGTTCACAGCTGAGGAGCTCGTTCACACCTGAGGAACTGGTTCACACCTGAGGAGTTCGTTAACACCAGAGGAACTAGATCACAGCTGAGGAACTCTTTCACACCTGAGGAGCTTGTTCACACCTGAGGAGCTCATTAACACCAGAGGAGCTGGTTCACACCTGAGGAGTTCGTTAACACCAGAGGAGCTGGTTCACACCTGAGGAGCTTGTTAACACCAGAGGAGCTAGTTCACACCTGAGGAGCTTGTTAACACCTGAGGAGCTCATTCACACTTGAGGAACTGGTTCACACCTGAGGAGCTGGTTCACACCTGAGGAGCTTGTTTACACCCCACAGGAGCTCATTCACACCTGAGAAGCTCATTAACACCAGAGGAGGTGGTTCACACCTGAGGAGTTCGTTAACACCAGAGGAGCTGGTTCACACCTGAGGAGTTCGTTAACACCAGAGGAGCTGGTTCACACCTGAGGAGCTTGTTAACACCAGAGGAGCTAGTTCACACCTGAGGAGCTTGTTAACACCTGAGGAGCTCATTCACACTTGAGGAACTGGTTCACACCTGAGGAACTGGTTCACACCAGAGGAGCTTGTTCACACCTGAGGAGCTCATTAACACCAGAGGAGCTGGTTCACACCTGAGGAGTTCGTTAACACCAGAGGAGCTGGTTCACACCTGAGGAGTTCGTTAACACCAGAGGAGCTCGTTCACACTTGAGGAGCTGTTCACACCTGAGGAGCTCATTCACACCTGTGAAGCTTATTAACACCAGAGGAGCTGGTTCACACCTGAGGAGCTTGTTAACACCTGAGGAGCTGGTTCACACCTGAGGAGCTTGTTAACACCTGAGGAGCTCATTCACACCTGAGGAACTGGTTCACACCTGAGGAGCTTGTTCACACCTGAGGAGTTAGGTTAACACCAGAGGAGCTGGTTCACACCTGAGGACCTGGTTCATACCTGAGGAGCTTGTTAACATCAGAGGAGCTCATTAACACCTGAGGAGCTGGTTCACACCTGAGGAGTTCGTTAACACCAGAGGAGTTCGTTAACACCTGAGCAGCTGGTTCACACCTGAGGAGCTCGTTCACACCTGAGGAGCTCATTCACACCTGAGGAACTGGTTCACACCTGAGGAGCTTCTTCACACCTGAGGAGCTCATTAACACCTGAGGAGTTCGTTCACACCTGAGGAACTGGTTCACACCTGAGGAGTTCGTTAACACCAGAGGAGCTGGTTCACACCAGAGGAGCTGGTTCACACCTGAGGAGCTTGTTCACACCTGAGGGGCTCATTAACACAAGAGGAGCTGGTTCAGACCTGAGGAGTTTGTTAACACCAGAGGAGCTAGTTCACACCTGAGGAGCTTGTTAACACCTGAGGAGCTTCTTCACACCTGAGGAGCTCATTCACACCTGAGGAGCTCATTAACACCTGAGGTGTTCGTTAACACCTGAGGAGCAGGTTCACACCTGAGGAGCTCGTTCACAGCTGAGGAGCTCGTTAACACCAGAGGAGCTGGTTCACACCTGAGGAGTTCGTTAACACCAGAGGAGCTGGTTCACACCTGAGGAGTTCGTTAACACCAGAGGAGCTCGTTCACACCTGAGGAGCTCGTTCACACCTGAGGAGCTCGTTCACACCTGAGGAGCTCATTAACACCAGAGGAGCTGGTTCACACCTGAGGAGTTCGTTAACACCTGAGGAGCTGGTTCACACTTGAGGAACTGGTTCACACCTGAGGAGCTGGTTCACACCTGAGGAGCTTGTTTACACCCCACAGGAGCTCATTCACACCTGAGAAGCTCATTAACACCAGAGGAGGTGGTTCACACCTGAGGAGTTCGTTAACACCAGAGGAACTGGTTCACGCCTGAGGAACTGGTTCACACCTGAGGAGTTCGTTAACACCAGAGGAGCTGGTTCACACCTGAGGAGTTCGTTAACACCAGAGGAGCTCGTTCACACTTGAGGAGCTGTTCACACCTGAGGAGCTCATTCACACCTGTGAAGCTTATTAACACCAGAGGAGCTGGTTCACACCTGAGGAGCTTGTTAACACCTGAGGAGCTCATTCACACCTGAGGAACTGGTTCACACCTGAGGAGCTTGTTCACACCTGAGGAGTTAGGTTAACACCAGAGGAGCTGGTTCACACCTGAGGACCTGGTTCATACCTGAGGAGCTTGATCACACCTGAGGAGCTCATTAACACCTGAGGAGCTGGTTCACACCTGAGGAGTTCGTTAACACCAGAGGAGTTCGTTAACACCTGAGCAGCTGGTTCACACCTGAGGAGCTCGTTCACACCTGAGGAGCTCATTCACACCTGAGGAACTGGTTCACACCTGAGGAGCTTCTTCACACCTGAGGAGCTCATTAACACCTGAGGAGTTCGTTCACACCTGAGGAACTGGTTCACACCTGAGGAGTTCGTTAACACCAGAGGAGCTGGTTCACACCTGAGGAACTGGTTCACACCTGAGGAGCTTGTTCACACCTGAGGGGCTCATTAACACAAGAGGAGCTGGTTCACACCTGAGGAGTTTGTTAACACCAGAGGAGCTAGTTCACAGCTGAGGAGCTTGTTAACACCTGAGGAGCTTCTTCACACCTGAGGAGCTCATTAACACCTGAGGATTTCGTTCACACCTGAGGAACTGGTTTACACCTGAGGAGTTCCTTAACACCAGAGGAGCTGGTTCACACCTGAGGAACTGGTTCACACCTGAGGAGCTTGTTCACACCTGAGGGGCTCATTAACACAAGAGGAGCTGGTTCACACCTGAGGAGTTCGTTAACACCAGAAGAGCTGGTTCACACCTGAGGGGTTTGTTAACACCAGAGGAGCTAGTTCACACCTGAGGAGCTGGTTCACACCTGAGGAGCTTGTCAACACCTGAGAAGCTCATTAACACCAGAGGAGCTGGTTCACACCTGAGGAGTTCGTTAACACCAGAGGAGCTAGGTCACACCTGAGGAGTTCGTTAACACCAGAGGAGCTGGTTCCCACCTGAGGAACTGGTTCACACCTGAGGAGCTGGTTCACACCTGAGGAGCTCATTAGCACCAGAGGAGCTGGTTCACACCTGAGGAGTTCGTTAACACCAGAGGAGCTGGTTTACACCTGAGGAGCTCATTAACACCAGCGGAGCTGATTCACACCTGAGGAGTTCGTTCACACCTGAGGAACGGGTTCACACCTGAGGAGTTCGTTAACACCAGAGGAGCTGGTTTACACCTGAGGAGCTCATTAACACCAGCGGAGCTGATTCACACCTGAGGAGTTCGTTCACACCTGAGGAACTGGTTCACACCTGAGGAGCTCGTTCACAGCTGAGGAGCTCGTTAACACCAGAGGAGCTGGTTCACACCTGAGGAACTGGTTCACACCTGAGGAGCTTGTTCACACCTGAGGAGCTCATTAACACCAGAGGAGCTGGTTCACACCTGAGGAGCTTGATAACACCCGAGGAGCCCATTAACACCAGAGGAGCTCGTTCACACCTGAGGAGCTCGTTCACACCAGAGGAACTGGTTCACACCTGAGGAGCTCATTCACACCTGAGGAGCTCATTAACACCAGAGGAGCTGGTTCACACCTGAGGAACTGGTTCACACCTGAGGAGTTCGTTAACACCAGAGGAGCTGGTTCACACCTGAGGAACTGGTTCACACCTGAGGAGTTCGTTAACACCAGAGGAGCTGGTTCACAACTGAGGAACTGGTTCACACCTGAGGAGCTTGTTCACACCTGAGGAACTGGTTCACACCTGAGGAGTTCATTAACACCAGAGGAGCTGGCTCACACCTGAGGAGTTCGTTAACACCAGAGGAGCTGGTTCACACCTGAGGAGCTTGTTAACACCTGAGGAGCTAGTTCACACCTGAGGAACTGGTTCACACCTGAGGAGCTTGTTCACACCTGAGGAGCTCATTAACACCAGAGCAGCTGGTTCACACCTGAGGAGTTCGTTAACACCAGAGGAGCTGGTTCACACCTGAGGAGCTTGTTAACACCTGAGAAGCTCATTAACACCAGAGGAGCTGGTTCACACCTGAGGAGTTCGTTAACACCAGAGGAGCTAGTTCACACCTGAGGAGTTCGTTAACACCAGAGGAGCTGGTTCACACCTGAGGAGTTCGTTAACACCAGAGGAGCTGGTTCACACCTGAGGAGCTCGTTCACAGCTGAGGAGCTCGTTAACACCAGAGGAGCTGGTTCACACCTGAGGAGTTGTTAACACCAGAGGAGCTCGTTCACACCTGAGGAGCTTGTTAACACCAGAGGAGCTCGTTCACACCTGAGGAGCTCAGTCACACCTGAGGAGCTCGTTCACACCTGAGGAGCTCATTAACACCAGAGGAGCTGGTTCACACCTGAGGAGTTCGTTAACACCTGAGGAGCTGGTTCACACCTGAGGAGCTCGTTCACACCTGAGGAACTGGTTCACACCTGAGGAGCTCGTTCACAGCTGAGGAGCTCGTTAACACCAGAGGAGCTGGTTCACACCTGAGGAACTGGTTCACACCTGAGGAGCTTGTTCACACCTGAGGAGCTCATTAACACCAGAGGAGCTGGTTCACACCTGAGGAGCTTGATAACACCCGAGGAGCCCATTAACACCAGAGGAGCTCGTTCACACCTGAGGAGCTCGTTCACACCAGAGGAACTGGTTCACACCTGAGGAGCTCATTCACACCTGAGGAGCTCATTAACACCAGAGGAGCTGGTTCACACCTGAGGAACTGGTTCACACCTGAGGAGTTCGTTAACACCAGAGGAGCTGGTTCACACCTGAGGAACTGGTTCACACCTGAGGAGCTCGTTAACACCAGAGGAGCTGGTTCACACCTGAGGAACTGGTTCACACCTGAGGAGCTTGTTCACACCTGAGGAACTGGTTCACACCTGAGGAGTTCATTAACACCAGAGGAGCTGGCTCACACCTGAGGAGCTCGTTCACACCAGAGGAGCTGGTTCACACCTGAGGAGCTGCTTCACACCTGAGGAGCTCGTTCACACCAGAGGAACTGGTTCACACCTGAGGAGCTTGTTCACACCTGAGGAGCTCATTAACACCAGAGCAGCTGGTTCACACCTGAGGAGTTCGTTAACACCAGAGGAGCTGGTTCACACCTGAGGAGCTTGTTAACACCTGAGAAGCTCATTAACACCAGAGGAGCTGGTTCACACCTGAGGAGTTCGTTAACACCAGAGGAGCTAGTTCACACCTGAGGAGTTCGTTAACACCAGAGGAGCTGGTTCACACCTGAGGAGTTCGTTAACACCAGAGGAGCTGGTTCACACCTGAGGAGCTCGTTCACACCTGAGGAGCTCATTAACACCAGAGGAGCTGGTTCACACCTGAGGAGTTGTTAACACCAGAGGAGCTGGTTCACACCTGAGGAGTTGTTAACACCTGAGGAGCTCGTTCACACCAGAGGAGCTCGTTCACACCTGAGGAGCTGGTTCACACCTGAGGAGCTCATTAACACCAGAGGAGCTGGTTCACACCTGAGGAGATCGTTAACACCTGAGGAGCTCGTTCACACCTGAGGAGCTCGATCACAGCTGAGGAGCTCGTTCACACCTGAGTAGCTTGTTCACACCTGAGGAGTTCGTTAACACCAGAGGAACTGGTTCACACCTGAGGAACGCGTTCACACCTGAGGAGCTTGTTCACACCTGAGGAGCTCATTAACACCAGAGGAGCTGGTTCACACCTGAGGAGTTCGTTAACACCAGAGGAGCTGGTTCACACCTGAGGAGCTTGTTAACACCTGAGAAGCTCATTAACACCAGAGGAGCTGGTTCACACCTGAGGAGTTCGTTAACACCAGAGGAGCTAGTTCACACCTGAGGAGTTCGTTAACACCAGAGGAGCTGGTTCCCACCTGAGGAACTGGTTCACACCTGAGGAGCTGGTTCACACCTGAGGAGCTCATTAACACCAGAGGAGCTCATTCACACCTGAGGAGTTCGTTAACACCAGAGGAGCTGGTTCACACCTGAGGAGTTCGTTAACACCAGAGGAGCTGGTTCACACCTGAGGAGCTCGTTCACACCTGAGGAGCTCATTAACACCAGAGGAGCTGATTCACACCTGAGGTGTTCGTTAACGCCTGAGGAGCAGGTTTACACCTGAGGAGCTGGTTCACAGCTGAGGAGTTGTTAACACCAGAGGAGCTGGTTCACACCTGAGGAGTTGTTAACACCAGAGGAGCTCGTTCACACCTGAGGAGCTTGTTCACACCTGAGGAGCTCATTAACACCAGAGGAGCTGGTTCACACCTGAGGAGTTCGTTAACACCTGAGGAGCTGGTTCACACCTGAGGAGCTCGTTCACAGCTGAGGAGCTCGTTCACACCTGAGGAGCTGGTTCACACCTGAGGAGTTCGTTAACACCAGAGGAACTGGTTCACACCTGAGGAACGCGTTCACACCTGAGGAGCTTGTTCACACCTGAGGAGCTCATTAACACCAGAGGAGCTGGTTCACACCTGAGGAGTTCGTTAACACCAGAGGAGCTGGTTCACACCTGAGGAGCTTGTTAACACCAGAGGAGCTGGTTCACACCTGAGGAGCTGGTTCACACCTGAGGAGCTCATTAACACCAGAGGAGCTGGTTCACACCTGAGGAGCTTGTTAACACCAGAGGAGCTGGTTCACACCTGAGGAGCTTGTTAACACCTGAGGAGCTCATTCACACTTGAGGAACTGGTTCACACCTGAGGAGCTGGTTCACACCTGAGGAGCTTGTTCACACCTGAGGAGCTCATTAACACCAGAGGAGCTGGTTCACACCTGAGGAGTTCGTTAACACCAGAGGAACTGGTTCACACCTGAGGAACTGGTTCACACCAGAGGAGCTTGTTCACACCTGAGGAGCTCATTAACACCAGAGGAGCTGGTTCACACCTGAGGAGTTCGTTAACACCAGAGGAGCTCATTCACACTTGAGGAGCTGTTCACACCTGAGGAGCTCATTCACACCTGTGAAGCTCATTAACACCAGAGGAGCTGGTTCACACCTGAGGAGCTTGTTAACACCTGAGGAGCTGGTTCACACCTGAGGAGTTCGTTAACACCTGAGGAGCTCATTCACACCTGAGGAACTGGTTCACACCTGAGGAGCTTTTTCACACCTGGGGAGTTCGTTAACACCAGAGGAGTTGGTTCACACCGGAGGACATGGTTCACACCTGAGGAGCTTGTTCACACCTGAGGAGCTCATTAACACCAGAGGAGCTGGTTCACACCTGAGGAGTTCGTTAACACCAGAGGAGCTGGTTCACACCTGAGGAGTTCGTTAACACCAGAGGAGCTGGTTCACACCTGAGGAACTGGTTCACACTTGAGGAGCTCGTTCACACTTGAGGAGCTCGTTCACACCTGAGGAGCTCGTTCACACCTGAGGAGCTTGATAACACCCGAGGAGCCCATTAACACCAGAGGAGCTGGTTCACACCTGAGGAGTTCGTTAACACCTGAGGAGCTCATTCACACCTGATGAACTGGTTCACACCTGAGGAGCTTCTTAACACCTGAGGAGCTCATTAACACCTGAGGAGTTCGTTCACACCTGAGGAACTGGTTCACACCTGAGGAGTTCGTTACCACCAGAGGAGCTGGTTCACACCTGAGGAACTGGTTCACACCTGAGGAGCTTGTTCACACCTGAGGGGCTCATTAACACAAGAGGAGCTGGTTCACACCTGAGGAGTTCGTTAACACCAGAAGAGCTGGTTCACACCTGAGGGGTTTGTTAACACCAGAGGAGCTAGTTCACACCTGAGGAGCTTGTTAACACCTGAGGAGCTCATTAACAACAGAGGAGGTGGTTCACACCTGAGGAGCTCATTCACACCTGTGAAGCTCATTAACACCAGAGGAGCTGGTTCACACCTGAGGAGCTTGTTAACACCTGAGGAGCTCATTAACAACAGAGGAGGTGGTTCACACCTGAGGAGCTCATTCACACCTGTGAAGGTCATTAACACCAGAGGAGCTGGTTCACACCTGAGGAGCTTGTTAACACCTGAGGAGCTGGTTCACACCTGAGGAGCTTGTTAACACCTGAGAAGCTCATTAACACCAGAGGAGCTGGTTCACACCTGAGGAGTTCGTTAACACCAGAGGAGCTAGTTCACACCTGAGGAGTTCGTTAACACCAGAGGAGCTGGTTCCCACCTGAGGAACTGGTTCACACCTGAGGAGCTGGTTCACACCTGAGGAGCTCATTAACACCAGAGGAGCTCATTCACACCTGAGGAGTTCGTTAACACCAGAGGAGCTCGTTCTAACCTGAGGAGCTCGTTAACACCAGAGGAGCTCATTCACACCTGAGGTGTTCGTTAACACCTGAGGAGCAGGTTCACACCTGAGGAGTTGTTAACACCAGCTGAGGAGCTCGTTAACACCAGAGGAGCTGGTTCCCACCTGAGGAACTGATTCACACCTGAGGAGCTGGTTCACACCTGAGGAGCTCATTAACACCAGAGGAGCTCATTCACACCTGAGGAGTTCGTTAACACCAGAGGAGCTGGTTCACACCTGAGGAGTTCGTTAACACCAGAGGAGCTCGTTCACACCTGAGGAGCTCATTCACACCTGAGGAGCTCATTAACACCAGAGGAGCTAATTCACACCTGAGGTGTTCGTTAACACCTGAGGAGCAGGTTCACACCTGAGGAGCTCGTTCACAGCTGAGGAGCTCGTTAACACCAGAGGAGCTGGTTCACACCTGAGGAGTTCGTTAACACCAGAGGAGCTGGTTCACACCTGAGGAGTTCGTTAACACCAGAGGAGCTCATTCACACTTGAGTAGCTGTTCACACCTGAGGAGCTGGTTCACACCTGAGGAGCTCGTTAACACCAGAGGAGCTGGTTCACACCTGAGGAGTTCGTTAACACCTGAGGAGCTGGTTCACACCTGAGGAGCTCGTTCACAGCTGAGGAGCTCGTTCACACCTGAGGAACTGGTTCACACCTGAGGAGTTCGTTAACACCAGAAGAACTGGATCACAGCTGAGGAACTCTTTCACACCTGAGGAGCTTGTTCACACCTGAGGAGCTCATTAACACCAGAGGAGCTGGTTCACACCTGAGGAGTTCGTTAACACCAGAGGAGCTGGTTCACACCTGAGGAGCTTGTTAACACCAGAGGAGCTAGTTCACACCTGAGGAGCTTGTTAACACCTGAGGAGCTCATTCACACTTGAGGAACTGGTTCACACCTGAGGAGCTGGTTCACACCTGAGGAGCTTGTTTACACCCCACAGGAGCTCATTCACACCTGAGAAGCTCATTAACACCAGAGGAGGTGGTTCACACCTGAGGAGTTCGTTAACACCAGAGGAGCTTGTTCACACCTGAGGAACTGGTTCACACCAGAGGAGCTTGTTCACACCTGAGGAGCTCATTAACACCAGAGGAGCTGGTTCACACCTGAGGAGTTCGTTAACACCAGAGGAGCTGGTTCACACCTGAGGAGTTCGTTAACACCAGAGGAGCTCGTTCACACTTGAGGAGCTGTTCACACCTGAGGAGCTCATTCACACCTGTGAAGCTTATTAACACCAGAGGAGCTGGTTCACACCTGAGGAGCTTGTTAACACCTGAGGAGCTGGTTCACACCTGAGGAGCTTGTTAACACCTGAGGAGCTCATTCACACCTGAGGAACTGGTTCACACCTGAGGAGCTTGTTCACACCTGAGGAGTTAGGTTAACACCAGAGGAGCTGGTTCACACCTGAGGACCTGGTTCATACCTGAGGAGCTTGTTCACACCTGAGGAGCTCATTAACACCTGAGGAGCTGGTTCACACCTGAGGAGTTCGTTAACACCAGAGGAGTTCGTTAACACCTGAGCAGCTGGTTCACACCTGAGGAGCTCGTTCACACCTGAGGAGCTCATTCACACCTGAGGAACTGGTTCACACCTGAGGAGCTTCTTCACACCTGAGGAGCTCATTAACACCTGAGGAGTTCGTTCACACCTGAGGAACTGGTTCACACCTGAGGAGTTCGTTAACACCACAGGAGCTGGTTCACACCTGAGGAGCTTGTTAACACCTGAGGAGCTTCTTCACACCTGAGGAGCTCATTCACACCTGAGGAGCTCATTAACACCAGAGGAGCTAATTCACACCTGAGGTGTTCGTTAACACCTGAGGAGCAGGTTCACACCTGAGGAGTTCGTTCACAGCTGAGGAGCTCGTTAACACCAGAGGAGCTGGTTCACACCTGAGGAGTTTGTTAACACCAGAGGAGCTGGTTCACACCTGAGGAGTTCGTTAACACCAGAGGAGCTCGTTCACACCTGAGGAGCTCGTTCACACCTGAGGAGCTCGTTCACACCTGAGGAGCTCATTAACACCAGAGGAGCTGGTTCACACCTGAGGAGTTTGTTAACACCTGAGGAGCTGGTTCACACTTGAGGAACTGGTTCACACCTGAGGAGCTGGTTCACACCTGAGGAGCTTGTTTACACCCCACAGGAGCTCATTCACACCTGAGAAGCTCATTAACACCAGAGGAGGTGGTTCACACCTGAGGAGTTCGTTAACACCAGAGGAGCTGGTTCACACCTGAGGAACTGGTTCACACCAGAGGAGCTTGTTCACACCTGAGGAGCTCATTAACACCAGAGGAGCTGGTTCACACCTGAGGAGTTCGTTAACACCAGAGGAGCTGGTTCACACCTGAGGAGTTCGTTAACACCAGAGGAGCTCGTTCACACTTGAGGAGCTGTTCACACCTGAGGAGCTCATTCACACCTGTGAAGCTTATTAACACCAGAGGAGCTGGTTCACACCTGAGGAGCTTGTTAACACCTGAGGAGCTGGTTCACACCTGAGGAGCTTGTTAACACCTGAGGAGCTCATTCACACCTGAGGAACTGGTTCACACCTGAGGAGCTTGTTCACACCTGAGGAGTTAGGTTAACACCAGAGGAGCTGGTTCACACCTGAGGACCTGGTTCATACCTGAGGAGCTTGTTCACACCTGAGGAGCTCATTAACACCTGAGGACCTGTTTCACACCTGAGGAGTTCGTTAACACCAGAGGAGTTCGTTAACACCTGAGCAGCTGGTTCACACCTGAGGAGCTCGTTCACACCTGAGGAGCTCATTCACACCTGAGGAACTGGTTCACACCTGAGGAGCTTCTTCACACCTGAGGAGCTCATTAACACCTGAGGAGTTCGTTCACACCTGAGGAACTGGTTCACACCTGAGGAGTTCGTTAACACCAGAGGAGCTGGTTCACACCTGAGGAACTGGTTCACACCTGAGGAGCTTGATCACACATGAGCGGCTCATTAACACACGAGGATCTGGTTCACACCTGAGGAGTTTGTTAACACCAGAGGAGCTAGTTCACACCTGAGGAGCTTGTTAACACCTGAGGAGCTTCTTCACACCTGAGGAGCTCATTAACACCTGAGGATTTCGTTCACACCTGAGGAACTGGTTTACACCTGAGGAGTTCCTTAACACCAGAGGAGCTGGTTCACACCTGAGGAACTGGTTCACACCTGAGGAGCTTGTTCACACCTGAGGGGCTCATTAACACAAGAGGAGCTGGTTCACACCTGAGGAGTTCGTTAACACCAGAAGAGCTGGTTCACACCTGAGGGGTTTGTTAACACCAGAGGAGCTAGTTCACACCTGAGGAGCTGGTTCACACCTGAGGAGCTGGTTCACACCTGAGGAGCTTGTCAACACCTGAGAAGCTCATTAACACCAGAGGAGCTGGTTCACACCTGAGGTGTTCGTTAACACCTGAGGAGCAGGTTCACACCTGAGGAGCTCGTTCACAGCTGAGGAGCTCGTTAACACCAGAGGAGCTGGTTCACACCTGAGGAGTTCGTTAACACCAGAGGAGCTGGTTCACACCTGAGGAGTTCGTTAACACCAGAGGAGCTCGTTCACACCTGAGGAGCTCGTTCACACCTGAGGAGCTCGTTCACACCTGAGGAGCTCATTAACACCAGAGGAGCTGGTTCACACCTGAGGAGTTCGTTAACACCTGAGGAGCTGGTTCACACCTGAGGAGCTCGTTCACAGCTGAGGAGCTCGTTCACACCTGAGGAACTGGTTCACACCTGAGGAGTTCGTTAACACCAGAAGAACTGGATCACAGCTGAGGAACTCTTTCACACCTGAGGAGCTTGTTCACACCTGAGGAGCTCATTAACACCAGAGGAGCTGGTTCACACCTGAGGAGTTCGTTAACACCAGAGGAGCTGGTTCACACCTGAGGAGCTTGTTAACACCAGAGGAGCTGGTTCACACCTGAGGAGCTTGTTAACACCAGAGGAGCTGGTTCACACCTGAGAAGCTCATTAACACCTGAGGAGCTGGTTCACACCTGAGGAGCTTGTTTACACCCCACAGGAGCTCATTCACACCTGAGAAGCTCATTAACACCAGAGGAGGTGGTTCACACCTGAGGAGTTCGTTAACACCAGAGGAGCTTGTTCACACCTGAGGAACTGGTTCACACCAGAGGAGCTTGTTCACACCTGAGGAGCTCATTAACACCAGAGGAGCTGGTTCACACCTGAGGAGTTCGTTAACACCAGAGGAGCTGGTTCACACCTGAGGAGTTCGTTAACACCAGAGGAGCTCGTTCACACTTGAGGAGCTGTTCACACCTGAGGAGCTCATTCACACCTGTGAAGCTTATTAACACCAGAGGAGCTGGTTCACACCTGAGGAGCTTGTTAACACCTGAGGAGCTGGTTCACACCTGAGGAGCTTGTTAACACCTGAGGAGCTCATTCACACCTGAGGAACTGGTTCACACCTGAGGAGCTTGTTCACACCTGAGGAGTTAGGTTAACACCAGAGGAGCTGGTTCACACCTGAGGACCTGGTTCATACCTGAGGAGCTCATTAACACCTGAGGAGCTGGTTCACACCTGAGGAGTTCGTTAACACCAGAGGAGTTCGTTAACACCTGAGCAGCTGGTTCACACCTGAGGAGCTCGTTCACACCTGAGGAGCTCATTCACACCTGAGGAACTGGTTCACACCTGAGGAGCTTCTTCACACCTGAGGAGCTCATTAACACCTGAGGAGTTCGTTCACACCTGAGGAACTGGTTCACACCTGAGGAGTTCGTTAACACCACAGGAGCTGGTTCACACCTGAGGAGCTTGTTAACACCTGAGGAGCTTCTTCACACCTGAGGAGCTCATTCACACCTGAGGAGCTCATTAACACCAGAGGAGCTAATTCACACCTGAGGTGTTCGTTAACACCTGAGGAGCAGGTTCACACCTGAGGAGTTCGTTCACAGCTGAGGAGCTCGTTAACACCTGAGGAGTTTGTTAACACCAGAGGAGCTGGTTCACACCTGAGGAGTTCGTTAACACCAGAGGAGCTCGTTCACACCTGAGGAGCTCGTTCACACCTGAGGAGCTCATTAACACCAGAGGAGCTGGTTCACACCTGAGGAGTTCGTTAACACCTGAGGAGCTGGTTCACACTTGAGGAACTGGTTCACACCTGAGGAGCTGGTTCACACCTGAGGAGCTTGTTTACACCCCACAGGAGCTCATTCACACCTGAGAAGCTCATTAACACCAGAGGAGGTGGTTCACACCTGAGGAGTTCGTTAACACCAGAGGAGCTGGTTCACACCTGAGGAACTGGTTCACACCAGAGGAGCTTGTTCACACCTGAGGAGCTCATTAACACCAGAGGAGCTGGTTCACACCTGAGGAGTTCGTTAACACCAGAGGAGCTGGTTCACACCTGAGGAGTTCGTTAACACCAGAGGAGCTCGTTCACACTTGAGGAGCTGTTCACACCTGAGGAGCTCATTCACACCTGTGAAGCTTATTAACACCAGAGGAGCTGGTTCACACCTGAGGAGCTTGTTAACACCTGAGGAGCTGGTTCACACCTGAGGAGCTTGTTAACACCTGAGGAGCTCATTCACACCTGAGGAACTGGTTCACACCTGAGGAGCTTGTTCACACCTGAGGAGTTAGGTTAACACCAGAGGAGCTGGTTCACACCTGAGGACCTGGTTCATACCTGAGGAGCTTGTTCACACCTGAGGAGCTCATTAACACCTGAGGACCTGTTTCACACCTGAGGAGTTCGTTAACACCAGAGGAGTTCGTTAACACCTGAGCAGCTGGTTCACACCTGAGGAGCTCGTTCACACCTGAGGAGCTCATTCACACCTGAGGAACTGGTTCACACCTGAGGAGCTTCTTCACACCTGAGGAGCTCATTAACACCTGAGGAGTTCGTTCACACCTGAGGAACTGGTTCACACCTGAGGAGTTCGTTAACACCAGAGGAGCTGGTTCACACCTGAGGAACTGGTTCACACCTGAGGAGCTTGTTCACACCTGAGGGGCTCATTAACACAAGAGGAGCTGGTTCACACCTGAGGAGTTTGTTAACACCAGAGGAGCTAGTTCACACCTGAGGAGCTTGTTAACACCTGAGGAGCTTCTTCACACCTGAGGAGCTCATTAACACCTGAGGATTTCGTTCACACCTGAGGAACTGGTTTACACCTGAGGAGTTCCTTAACACCAGAGGAGCTGGTTCACACCTGAGGAACTGGTTCACACCTGAGGAGCTTGTTCACACCTGAGGGGCTCATTAACACAAGAGGAGCTGGTTCACACCTGAGGAGTTCGTTAACACCAGAAGAGCTGGTTCACACCTGAGGGGTTTGTTAACACCAGAGGAGCTAGTTCACACCTGAGGAGCTGGTTCACACCTGAGGAGCTGGTTCACACCTGAGGAGCTTGTCAACACCTGAGAAGCTCATTAACACCAGAGGAGCTGGTTCACACCTGAGGAGTTCGTTAACACCAGAGGAGCTAGGTCACACCTGAGGAGTTCGTTAACACCAGAGGAGCTGGTTCCCACCTGAGGAACTGGTTCACACCTGAGGAGCTGGTTCACACCTGAGGAGCTCATTAGCACCAGAGGAGCTGGTTCACACCTGAGGAGTTCGTTAACACCAGAGGAGCTGGTTTACACCTGAGGAGCTCATTAACACCAGCGGAGCTGATTCACACCTGAGGAGTTCGTTCACACCTGAGGAACGGGTTCACACCTGAGGAGTTCGTTAACACCAGAGGAGCTGGTTTACACCTGAGGAGCTCATTAACACCAGCGGAGCTGATTCACACCTGAGGAGTTCGTTCACACCTGAGGAACTGGTTCACACCTGAGGAGCTCGTTCACAGCTGAGGAGCTCGTTAACACCAGAGGAGCTGGTTCACACCTGAGGAACTGGTTCACACCTGAGGAGCTTGTTCACACCTGAGGAGCTCATTAACACCAGAGGAGCTGGTTCACACCTGAGGAGCTTGATAACACCCGAGGAGCCCATTAACACCAGAGGAGCTCGTTCACACCTGAGGAGCTCGTTCACACCAGAGGAACTGGTTCACACCTGAGGAGCTTGTTCACACCTGAGGAGCTCATTAACACCAGAGGAGCTGGTTCACACCTGAGGAACTGGTTCACACCTGAGGAGTTCGTTAACACCAGAGGAGCTGGTTCACACCTGAGGAACTGGTTCACACCTGAGGAGTTCGTTAACACCAGAGGAGCTGGTTCACAACTGAGGAACTGGTTCACACCTGAGGAGCTTGTTCACACCTGAGGAACTGGTTCACACCTGAGGAGTTCGTTAACACCAGAGGAGCTGGTTCACACCTGAGGAGTTCGTTAACACCAGAGGAGCTGGCTCACACCTGAGGAGTTCGTTAACACCAGAGGAGCTGGTTCACACCTGAGGAGTTCGTTAACACCAGAGGAGCTGGTTCACACCTGAGGAGCTCGTTCACACCTGAGGAGCTCGTTCACACCTGAGAAGCTCGTAAACACCTGAGAAGCTAGCTAACACCTGAGGAGCTCGTTCACACCTTAGGAGCTGGTTCACACCTGAGGAGCTTGTTCACACCTGAGGAGTTTGTTAACACCAGAGGAGCTGGTTCACACCTGAGGAGTTCGTTAACACCAGAGGAGCTTGTTTACACCTGAGGAGCTCGTAAACACCTGAGGAGCTCGTTCACACCTGAGGAGCTCAGTCACACCTGAGGAGCTCATCCACACCTGAGGAGCTCATTAACATCTGAGGAGCATGTTCACACCTGAGGAGCTGGTTCACACCTGAGGACCTCGTTCACACCTGAGGAGCTGCTTCACACCTGAGGAGTTTGTTAACACTTGAGGAGCTCATTAACACCTGAGGAACTTGTTCTCACCTGAGGAGCTCTGTCACATCTAAAGACCTCATTAACACCTGAGGAGCTGGTTCACACCTGAGGAGCTTATCAACATCTGAAGAGCTGGTTCACACCTGAGGAGCTTGTTAACACCTAAGGAGCTCGTTCACGCCTGAGGAGCTGGTTCACACCTGAGAATCTTTTTAACACCTGAGGAGGTTGTTAACACCTGAGGAGGTGGTGAACACCTGAGGAACTCATTTACACCTTAGGAGCTCTGTCACACCTGACGAGCTTGTTCCCATCTGAGGAGCTCATTAATATCTGAGAAGCATGTTCACACCTGAGGAACTCGTTCACACCTGAGGAGCTTGTTAACATCTGAGGAGCTCGTTCACACCTGAGGAGCTCATTAACACCTGAGGAGCATGTTCACACCTGAGGAGTTCTGTCACACCTCAGGAGCCTGTCACACCTGAGAAGCTCGTTATCACCTGAGGAACTCGTGAACACCTGAGGAGCTCCTTAACAGCTGAGGAGCTTATTAACACCAGAGGGGCTTGGTCACACCTGAGACGCTCGTTAACACCTGAGGATCTCGTTAACACCTGAGGAGCTTGTTTACACCTGAGGAGCTGGTTCACACCTGAGGAGCTTGTTAACACCTAAGGAGCTCGTTCATGCCTGAGGAGCTGGTTCACACCTGAGAATCTTTTTAACACCTGAGGAGGTTGTTAACACCTGAGGAGGTGGTGAACACCTGAGGAACTCGTTTACACCTTAGGAGCTCTGTCACATCTGAGGAGCTCATCAACACCTGAGGAGCTTGTTCCCATCTGAGGAGCTCATTAACATCTGAGGAGCATGTTCACACCTGAGGAGCTCATTAACACCTGAGGAACTCATTCACACCTGAGGAGCTCGTTCACACCTGAGGAGCTTGTTTACACCTGAGGAGCTTGTTTACACCTGAGGAGCTGGTTCACACCTGAGGAGCTTATCAACATCTGAAGAGCTGGTTCACACCTGAGGAGCTTGTTAACACCTAAGGAGCTCGTTCACGCCTGAGGAGCTGGTTCACACCTGAGAATCTTTTTAACACCTGAGGAGGTTGTTAACACCTGAGGAGGTGGTGAACACCTGAGGAACTAGTTTACACCTTAGGAGCTCTGTCACATCTGAGGAGCTCATCAACACCTGAGGAGCTTGTTCACACCTGAGGAGCTGGTTCACACCTGAGAAGCTCGTTATCACCTGAGGAACTCGTGAACACCTGAGGAGCTCGGCTTGGCCTTCACCATCACTGGAAGTCTAGTTCTAGTGAGTAGTAAAGACACCTTTACACAAATTGAGCTGAAGTGTTTATGTTAAAATGTTTGCTCACTTAAATATGTCTTACCTGTTCACCTGTATTAAGGCTTTATTTATGCGTGGGCAGGGTCTCTTCCATCTTGGATTTTTGCACAGCACCACAGAAGGGACCGAATAAGAGAATGGCAGTCTTAAAACGTGGCATTTTGTTTTCCATGGTAACTACCAAAAATAAGCATTGTAATCTAGAATCTTACTGGTAGATGTTGTTTATAGTCCAGATTTGACACAGTGTGACATTAATGCTGATAACACAGAATTTGATTAAAAAGCATCAAATTATAGAGGATGAACACCCAAAATATCCTCCTTCAGGTAAAGTCTAGTTCTTTTCATTCATATTATAAAGATCAGATTAATGGTTGAGGGTCAGTCCCTTATCTGAGCCCCTCTCCTTGGTTTGGCACGTCCACGTCAGGTGAACGGTGTCCCGGTTCTCTTTGGCTCAGGGCTACATAGACCTGAAGATGAACATTTTTCATGACCACACCTGAAATCAAGGGTATTGATGAATTTCCCATCATGCACTGGGTTCACTTGTGAAATGGCCCACAGACGTAGGAGGTGTGTGAATGTAAATATTTTCAGCACTGATTATAGAAACCGTTGTTTTCTCATATATTCAGTCTGGAGCTGCTGGGGAGTTTAAAACAGGACTAATAACCATAGAAATATCTGAAGATCCACACAGCAGAGACGGCCGGAGCTGATTTATCGGCAGTGTGAGGATGAACAGCAATCACGTGGCGTCTCTCTTCTTAGGGGATGGTTTTCACCTCTCACCACTGTTCAGAGGGGCTGAGGGGTAGAAATGGGACCGGCCCGTGCAGTGGGCTCTTAAGAAAATTCTTCAGTAGGAAAAACTTCATAAGAGAAAGAGCTGTGTTTGTGTGAAACAGGTTAAATAGAAGTGTTTATGGAGCCAGCAGTGATGGAGAGAGGAGCAGAGCTGTGAAAGAGATGAAGTTCAGGCAGATCATGGAAGGGGAGCTGGTTCACATCTGAGGAGCTCCTGGTGGATGAATGTGTGGATTGATTCTGAGTGAATAACTGAACAAAAATAGAAAATTATTACAATAAACTAATGCTGGCAAATGTGCAGAGAAATTCCAGATTTAAAAGATGTTAATGGTGGCTGAAAAGGAGGCTCGTGTTTCAATATTTCAGGGATGAAAGATCATAAAATCCCAATAAAGTTTTATAAAAATCCTGGGGGAGACCCTCAGACCCCTTATAGGGAATCAATACAACCGTGTCCTCTTATCTGTGTTGTATCTTTATCTTTCCAGACAGTAACAACAGTCTAAAAATCTGAAATGGAATGAAAACATTCGATGACGGAGAAAAAAAACTGAAGGTATCAGTGATGAATTTCCTCTGAGGTGATGATGAGGTAGTGTGGGCAGGACTTAAACTGCTGAAATACCATCGCCTGGATCCCCACCTTCCTCTCTCACATAAACGCAGACATCCATAATGACCTGATCCTGAGGTGCTGTCATTATTCCTAACATTCTGTCTCCTGAGAGTACGAATTCAGAAGATTTTTAGATGTTAGACACCAACATGACTGTAGAAGGCCTGAAAACAGTCTCAGGTTTAGAGGTTTCCTTTATTACAGGGTTAAACGCGGATCTGGAGCAGCGCTGGGCTCTTTTCTGGTTTAGTTATGGGGGGTCAATTAATGATAAGAATTTAAAAACTGACACAGATTCTGCATGAAAATTTCACCCAAAATTTAGAAATCTGCAGTATTTCAACCTGTTTGCTGTTGGTCACACCTATCACGGCCGTCACAAACACAGAAATATGCCAAGTCAGCGCTTTTCTAAACTCACATTCAATACTCAAAATTTTCAAAAGAGCGCCATCCAGCAGGTGTTGTGGTTGTAGGATAGCAACCAAAGCCTTGTCCTGGTTTTTATGGACCACCACTGCTGTTCATAGATAATTCTGGTCAGAGAGCAGAGAGAAGCTGCCGGCATCGTCAGACCAACGAGGATCATAGAAGACTGAACCAGCTCCAGACTCAGAGCGCAGCAGACTCTGGCCTTTCCTCTGAAGTTCAGGTTCTAAGTTGATGTTTACTGATAAACCACATCCAGCCACCGCTCCATTCATATCATTTTTCAAAAAGCTGACCACCGACTCACTATACTGGATAAAGCTGAAGCCCTCCTCACATGTGCAGCCCCTAACCTCCACAGAACCTGGTCCCTGGTTCACAACCGTCCACTGAAGCCTGGAGGTTCTCTGCAGTAAGCGTGACAGTCATGGAGGAACGGGGATGGGGGGGTTCAGGAAATACCAGAGGACAGTCTGAATGAAAAGCACACGGCCAGCTAAAAATAATAGTGAAAAATAATTCACTCGCATCTCCACCTTCAACAAAAGCCTATATAATCCCAGCAAGCTGAGCATCTAGACACTGAACCTTTTACCAGCTGCTGTTCCTGTACCTTTTACTCTGTGTGAACATAAAGTAGGCAGCCGTGAGCCCAAACAGGAGAAGTGGTATAGAACAGGCTGGAAACCTAAAGGAAGGCTCCTGATGAAAGGTAGAGGTAGGCTTTGTTGATGTCCAAATCTGCTGAACAGGGTCCACTGGGATAGGTAAAGGATATTAGTTAGACTTGGTACAGATATGAAACTTTGAAACCATTCATCTGCAATCAGAGATCAAGGAAAGACGATGTATTTGCATCCAAGTTTATTTTGAAATTCCCTACTCCCCTTGTACAGGACAAAGGACTTCTTCACAAAGGCAGCAGTGAACTGTCGTTGATAGTCTCTAGGGAAGGGAAACTCAGTCACAGTGTGTCTTTCCTTCTGTAAATACTTCAGCTGCTGTCGTCTTTGGCTGGGCTCGGCCTGACAGCCTTCTGTCAGACCGTCATGGTGGGAAGCAAAGGTCGAAGCCATGAAGGCATGGCTGTGGGCTTTAGATTCTACAGGGCCAATGGAGGAATGTTCTGGACTGTGGATTTCTTCATCAACAAAAACAGTCAAATTAAAAAAGAACAGTGTTTGTGTTCACAACACAAATATTACAGCCTGGGGAAATAGCAACAATTGTCAAATTTCATAAAACTGTGTACACAGAAAATTAATCTACAAAATTAAGATAGGTAAATATTTCACAACAGTAAACATGTTTTTCTGATTCCTTTTAAAGGTTTTTCTGTCTCTACACAAAACCAAAGTTCTTGGTCTTAATGGCTAGCAGAAGTTTCTGTTTGAGGATCTGTTTTGAAGAGTAGAGTGGCACATAGAGGCGTGAAATGCAGGTGTTGGCTGTGGGGAGGTGCTGGTCATCGGGGGGCCGAATGGTGATGGAGGGCATCGGCTGGAAGCCCTCCTCACTGGCTGGTAGAGATGGGCTGGAGGTCCAGAAGTAGACCTGAGGAAACAAAGATCTCAGTTAACCTTTTCAGTATTTGATTAAGTTGAAGCTTAGAGAAAAGCAGATTTATCTGAAGAGGGGTCAGAGAAGCTGGAGCACAGCTCAGATATCAGTTTAAGGAAGTTGTAAACCAGTTTCTCCTGATGAATGAGGTGGTTCCTGTGATGCAGACTGACAGTTAAAGCCCTCTCTAGAGTAGAGCACAGCAGACAGAGCTGGGTTAAAGGTCTTTACACACTAGACCCGATGCGTTTTTATCTGCCCTCACTGAGAAAATTCGTAGAATGTGGGAAATAATTTTGTACTGCGAGCCTGTGTCTCTGTCACTCCTTTAAAATCCAGCTGGATCCATCCTGACAGAGAGCTTCATTCAACACACGCTCATGCCTCATAGCGCTGAGACAAGCTGGAGGAACGGAGAGCAACGTTGTAATTCTGTCTCTGTTATGAGCTGTGAGTAGGCTCCAACTCCTGCCTTCATCCGTCATATTTCCATGACTGATATCCACACAATACACCGGCAAACTGGGGTGTCCGAAGTGAGGTTTCGGTGTGAGAGAGAGAGGGAAAGAGAGGGAGGGGTTGGGCAGGGTTGGGCAAGCGAGGAGGAAGCAGCAGGAACTGTTTTGAATCATCAACCACCCGTTTAAATGACTTGAACTGATGAGAAATTTTGCTAAAATCAAACCCGTTCCCAAAAAATTTATAATGGACGAAAATTTCGGCTTGAGTATGCAGGCGTCATCAGAACAACATGAGATAGATTTTATTTTTTAGCATGCGAGAAATTTGAATGAAATAAACAGACCCAGTGTGTAAAGACCTTAACGGTGAGCTCATGCAGTCACACTGGGAGGAGGTGATGGTTTCGAACTGTAAAGATGTTCTGTTTCTTGGCCCTCTCTTCCTTTCTTTGGTGTTCTGTTACTCTAGCTAAGATTTCTCATGAACGTTTTAATCAAACACAAGTGAAGGAAGTTTCTAGTATGGTGTTAGTGTGAGCTTGTAATGAAAGACTGCCTCTCTGACCTAACGGGTTTAAAGCAGTAGCCGCATTAGTAAAGCGTTAACCAGGGAGGATGAATTCAGCACTGTTGGCCGTAGCGCTGTAGCACGTCTGCACCAGACCTGGGCTCTGTGTGCTCTGGAGAAAACCAGAGGAGGGGAGGGGGCGCTAGAGAGCCGGTCTTGATTAATCCTAAACGTGCCAACTGATCAGATCAATAAAAATATCAAAATCATGAGAGCAACAGATTTACAACACTGCAGCAGACAGTTGGTCTGAACTCAGTGTGATGAATCTGTGGTGAAGAAGTGTTTTTAATGGTGTTATCTCCACAGCACTAGTGATGTCTGCCTAGTTATGACACAGATGTGGTTTTCTGAGGGTTCCTTCTTTCATCAGGCTGATACAAAAGTCAACACATCAACATTAACTGTTAGCATGACCTGTCAGAATATGTGTGGGATCGAACACATCAGTATGTGAGGCAGTAATGGTACCTGTGACAGGTGTGTGAGGCAGTAATGATACCTGTGACAGGTGTGTGAGGCAGTAATGGTACCTGTGACAGGTGTGTGAGGCAGTAATGGTACCTGTGACAGGTGTGTGAGGCAGTAATGGTACCTGTGACAGGTGTGTGAGGCAGTAATGGTACCTGTGACAGGTGTGTGAGGCAGTAATGGTACCTGTGACAGGTGTGTGGGGGAGTAATGGTACCTGTGACAGGTGTGTGAGGCAGTAATGGTACCTGTGACAGGTGTGTGAGGCAGAAATGGTACCTGTGACAGGTGTTTGAGGCAGTAATGGTACCTGTGACAGGTGTGTGGGAGAGTAATGGTACCTGTGACAGGTGTGTGAGGCAGTAATGGTACCTGTGACAGGTGTGTGAGGCAGTAATGGTACCTGTGACAGGTGTGTGAGGCAGTAATGGTACCTGTGACAGGTGTGTGAGGCAGTAATGGTACCTGTGACAGGTGTGTGAGGGAGTAATGGTACCTGTGACAGGTGTGTGAGGCAGTAATGGTACCTGTGACAGGTGTGTGAGGGAGTAATGGTACCTGTGACAGGTGTGTGAGGGAGTAATGGTACCTGTGACAGGTGTGTGAGGAAGTAATGGTACCTGTGACAGGTGTGTGAGGGAGTAATGGTACCTGTGACAGGTGTGTGAACCAGTAATGGTACCTGTGACAGGTGTGTGGGGGAGTAATGGTACCTGTGACAGGTGTGTGAGGCAGTAATGGTACCTGTGACAGGTGTGTGAGGCAGTAATGGTACCTGTGACAGGTGTGTGAGGCAGTAATGGTACCTGTGACAGGTGTGTGAGGCAGTAATGGTACCTGTGACAGGTGTGTGAGGCAGTAATGGTACCTGTGACAGGTGTGTGAGGCAGTAATGGTACCTGTGACAGGTGTGTGAGGCAGTAATGGTACCTGTGACAGGTGTGTGAGGCAGTAATGGTACCTGTGACAGGTGTGTGAGGCAGTAATGGTACCTGTGACAGGTGTGTGAGGCAGTAATGGTACCTGTGACAGGTGTGTGAGGCAGTAATGGTACCTGTGACAGGTGTGTGAGGCAGTAATGGTACCTGTGACAGGTGTGTGAGGCAGTAATGGTACCTGTGACAGGTGTGTGAGGCAGTAATGGTACCTGTGACAGGTGTGTGAGGCAGTAATGGTACCTGTGACAGGTGTGTGAGGCAGTAATGGTACCTGTGACAGGTGTGTGAGGCAGTAATGGTACCTGTGACAGGTGTGTGAGGCAGTAATGGTACCTGTGACAGGTGTGTGAGGCAGTAATGGTACCTGTGACAGGTGTGAGGCAGTAATGGTACCTGTGACAGGTGTGTGAGGCAGTAATGGTACCTGTGACAGGTGTGTGAGGCAATGGTACCTGTGACAGGTGTGTGAGGCAGTAATGGTACCTGTGACAGGTGTGTGAGGCAGTAATGGTACCTGTGACAGGTGTGTGAGGCAGTAATGGTACCTGTGACAGGTGTGTGAGGCAGTAATGGTACCTGTGACAGGTGTGTGAGGCAGTAATGGTACCTTTGACAGGTGTGTGAGGCAGTAATGGTACCTGTGACAGGTGTGTGAGGCAGTAATGGTACCTGTGACAGGTGTGTGAGGCAGTAATGGTACCTGTGACAGGTGTGTGAGGCAGTAATGGTACCTGTGACAGGTGTGTGAGGCAGTAATGGTACCTGTGACAGGTGTGTGAGGCAATGGTACCTGTGACAGGTGTGTGAGGCAGTAATGGTACCTGTGACAGGTGTGTGAGGCAGTAATGGTACCTGTGACAGGTGTGTGAGGCAGTAATGGTACCTGTGACAGGTGTGTGAGGCAGTAATGGTACCTGTGACAGGTGTGTGAGGCAGTAATGGTACCTGTGACAGGTGTGAGGCAGTAATGGTACCTGTGACAGGTGTGTGAGGCAGTAATGGTACCTGTGACAGGTGTGTGAGGCAGTAATGGTACCTGTGACAGGTGTGTGAGGCAGTAATGGTACCTGTGACAGGTGTGTGAGGCAGTAATGGTACCTGTGACAGGTGTGTGAGGCAGTAATGGTACCTGTTTACCAGGTTTAACCAGGTTCAGTTCTGCACACTTCGCCTCAGTCATTGGTGGATATTTCTTTAGTTTACTCAGTCACCTTAGCATTCACTTTCCCCTGACAACAACAACATGCTCCTGGAACAAAGGCATTTATCTTACACTCTGGAAAAGTTTCTGCAGGTATAGCACTGTGAATGCAGCGTGTTAACATCCTGATGCTCTACTGCTAATGCTGCAGCTGATAAAGGTTGATAATCAAGCTAGCAGCACTGCGTGTCTGAAAATGATGGAAAATGAGATTTGAATGCACCAAACTGCTTTTGAAGCCATTCACTAAAACGCTATGAAAAAATACAAGCAGTGTACTGCCTGGCAGTATGTGGATTAATGTCAGGGTCTAGAAAAGAATCCTTCCTGGATGTCCGTGATGGCTTTGGTTTTCATGCTCAGAGCTGAGCAGATCAGACTTACCAGATCTTGCCTCTCCGTCATGCTCATCTTCTCCACTATGGACCAAAACCAGCGTTTGAACTGCAGCAGTTTGTCTGCATTTTCACCTGTTGGATGAAGTTAAACCATGTAAACCAGTAAAACTCTGACTGCAGAATTAATGCCAGTATTAAAATGGGATACTATAAAGAAGGATCCAGAACGCTGAGTACCAGATTCATCGTTGAAGGAGGTGAAGCTGATGAGCATCTGGACATTGACTTCTCCACAGCCGTTGACCAGCAGCCTGAAGTCTTCTGCAGTCAGGTCCTCCAGGGCGTTCTTAGGGAGGACATCTAGTAACCCTTTCCGCATCGCCTTAACAAAACCAGAAATCATAGCTGATGAAAAAACATGCCCACTCACAGAACAGCATTTCAGTAGAAGTCATGTCTAAATGTTCTACTCACATGGAGTGGCTGCTCAGCCACCACCAGCATCCTGTGCTCTGCATACTTCCTGACGTACTCGTACACGTTTACAGGGGTTACCGGCATGTTGACTCCGCCGGACAGAAGCTCCACCTGGACCCAGGAAGAACACAGCATTAAGACATGTCAGAGTACTTTATACTGTACATCACACACACACAGTACCATGTCCAAGGTTCCTTAAAGGTCACATATTTGACCCTTAAAGACAAGTTTATATTGGTCTCAGAGATCCCTAAAACATGCATGTTAAGTTTATTCATGTTTCTGCATGTCTAAAAACCCCTCTGTTTCAGCCCTGCTCAGAACAAGCTGTTTCTGTGTCGGTCACTTTAAATCTTAATGAGCTGTCTGACTCCGCCCCTCTCAGGAAGTGATCTGGCCTAATGGATGTGGCTCTTCTGATCCTCCTCTCAGCTGCCACCTGCCTGAGTGGAGAATCAGGAGAGGAGGGCGGGACTTTCTTCCAAGCAGGGAGGGCCACCTAAACCAGGGGGCGGGGCTAACTCCCCACATGACATCATGAGGAGAAAATCTGAGAACAGCTTGTTTCAGCACACATTTTCTGGAAGGTAGATAAAAGCGGGTGGGGTCTGATTCTTTCAGAGGATTGTGGACTGGCCAGGGTCACATATCTCTGTTAGAAAAGCCTGAAAAAGTGGATTTTGCATAATATGAGACCTTTAAAATCTAATCATGTTGTTGAGCCTTCGCAGAGCTGGGGTTGGTGTAAGTTTCCCTGATGGGTGTTGCCCTAGGTAATTACATCTCACCATAATCCAGAGTGGGTCACGTCCTGTCACAGAATACATTACTATTCCAAATCCAGAAAACAAATAGTTTAATCACAAGGTTTATCTCCAAATATTCACCAGTGGGGGGGCATTCATTTCACAATGGGGCGACTATGGACCAATCAGATTTAACACTGTAAATCCTACTCCTGTTTTTGTCTGTCCATTTATCTCCTGTTCTCCATCTACCCCCTCACAACCCCACGGCTGCAGCGTATGGCTGTTCACCATGCATGTGGTTATGGGGGCCGGGTTAAACCTGATTGGTAGTGCAGGAGCCACACAGTCTGGGTACGTCTGTGGTTTCTGTTAGAAGGCAATCCTTCCAAAGTCCATGCTCATGGTGGGACAAAGCTGCATCTTTGTCCATAAACATTCATTATTCTTACTTTACTGTGCTCCATCAGAATCCAGAACCTTCACCATCATGGTACAAAAACTGGTTGCTGTGGTTTCAGCCTGAATACTGTCGAAGCATTGCTCAAAGGTTTACGTTGTTCTTGGAAAGTATATTTACCATTTCTGATACTGTGGCAGCATTCAACACTGAATTTAAGTGTTTTCTCTTGTCTTCAATGTTTGGCTAGAGGCAGGGAGGTTCTTGTGAGGAGAAAAGCCTAAGCCGATCAGAGGTGTGCTAAAACACAAATTCAGGCCCTGTTTACACATAACCTTCTGTAGTGTTTTGGCTGTTCGTTTACACGAGAACAGCGTTTTGGTGCCTGAAAACAGAACAATTTGGAAACAGGCTCTAGGGTGAAGGTTTTTCAAAAAGCCCCTGTCTCCGTGTAAACAGGGAAAACGGCGCTTTCTGAAAACGCACATGCACACTACGGCTGCAGTCAGCTGTTAGCTCGAGTGTTGCTGCTCTCTGAACTAAGCCGTGGCCGCTCAACCCGAGCAGAGAAACTTCACGGCTCATTTTAACACAAAAAATCCATTTGATAATACCATTTACGGTTTCCACACACGGAGAGGAGAAAGAGACTGTGTTTACAAGCAAAAATCACCCAAAGCTACTCTCTGCTGTCTCAGGTGTAACTGATCTGTGATCAGTGATGCGTAACCATGCAGGCATTAATTACCATGGCAACAGCAGCTCTGGTGCTTTGATGATGTCATCGTTGATTGACACACATACAGCCCTCAATGAGCTCTGATCACGCACACACATGGAGCTGTTCCAGTAAAGCAGCCCATTTAAACAATGCTTTAACTGGATGGTGGGATGCTGTGGCTGGCTTCTCATTCACATACAGTCCCCCATAAAGTCTTTGGCGACGTCAGTCGCCAAAGACAGCCACACATATATCCCATATGAAGTGAATGGGAGAGATTGTGTATTTGTGTGTGTTTTAGGGCGCAAAGCGCGCATTGGTGTGTGTTTCTGTGTTCTCTTGACTTTGGTGACGTCAATCAAAACAACAACACACAATCCTCTCTCAATAAAAGTTTTTAATGTGTTCAAATGGAGCTGGAAATAATAAAATTAATCTCTTCTACACCTGCTCTCATCAAGACCTTGACAGGAACTGCATGTCTGTATAAAATTCAAATAAAGGATTCTATTTCATAGGGAGGGTCAACACCACCAGGTATGTCAAGAAAACAGCTGAGGCTCAGTTACCAGGTGATCAGCATCAGCTAATCAGGCCGCATGACTAAAACACATGAATAAAGTCTCCTGTACAGTGTTTCTCAACCATTTCACCGTGTCATTGTCCAGCTACATGCTGCTTCAGCTTGGACTTGGACATGACCTTGTAATGACAATTCGGGCTATTGTCATAAAATGGCCTTGCGATGAAACCGGCCCCTCTCACGATTTCCGCTTAGTTTGTGCTGTAAAATTTCACTGTGGCGCTATGATGGTGAGGAAGAGGATTTAGTGATGAAATGTTACATGTTATCAAAAACACATGAAATACTGTGAATGTGCAGCACTGTCCTTATAGAGACAGTTTTATTGTGCAGTAAATCACCCTCCTACTTTGTTTTTGTGTTTCCTGTGTTCTCATGGAGAAAGAGATTGTTTTCAAAACCTTGCCGTGAAAACGTGGAACTATTTGGAAAGGTAAACAGAAAATGAAGCAAAACACTGTCGTGTAAACAAGGCCTCAGTCGCCATAAAATCTTGTCATGTCTGATGAGACCAAAGTCTGCCTTCCCTGTATGTTTGTATTCAACACAATCCCTTACTATCACAATGATCTGTAGTGAAACTAATGTGAATGGCACACAAAAATGTCATGGATCATGTTGTTAAGGGACTAATTAGACCGCAGTCTGGTACCTGTCCAGCACCCTCTTCTTTGCAGAGGTCAATGGCGAAGGCCAGATCCATAGCAGCAAAGACAGTTTCTGCTTCTCCAGCCTGAGAATGGCGGATGAGCTGCCGCAGGCTCTCATACATGACCGGGTCAAAGAATGCAAAGTCATGCCAGTTCACCTAGAAGATAAAAGAACGTTGCCAGACAATTCAAAAACAGCAGAATTTAGATGGAAGAATCTTTGATTCATATAAGGACAGGAAAACAAAAGCATTACCTTTCTCCCCAGCAGCACTTTGATGACATGTCTGTTCAACGTGATTGGACAGAGCTCGTTCTGAAGCAGACACAAACCCAGAATCCTGTGGAGAACAAACACGTAACAATGTTCACCAGCCAGTCACAGTTTAGTGGAGCTAGAGCTAGGACGGTTACAGCTAGGACAGTTACAGCTAGGACAGTCACAGCTAGGATACTTGCATCTAGGACAGGCACAGGTAAGACAGTTACAGCTAGGACATTTACAGCTACAACAGTTACAGCTACGACAGTTACAGCTACGACAGTTACAGCTACAACAGTTACAGCTAGCACATTTACAGCTAGGACAGTTACAGCTACAACAGTTACAGCTACGACAGTTACAGCTACGACAGTTACAGCTACAACAGTTACAGCTAGCACATTTACAGCTAGGACAGTTACAGCTACGACAGTTACAGCTACGACAGTTACAGCTACGACAGGTACAGCAGAGACAGTTACAGCTAGCACATTTACAGCTAGGACAGTTACAGCTAGCACATTTACAGCTACGACAGTTACAGCTAGCACATTTACAGCTACGACAGTTACAGCTACGACAGTCACAGCTAGCATATTTGCAGCTACGACAGTCACAGCTAGCACATTTGCAGCTACAACAGTTACAGCTAGCACATTTACAGCTAGGACAGTTACAGCTAGGACAGTTACAGCTAGGACAGTCATAGATAGGACAGTCACAGCTAGGACGGTTACAGCTAGGACAGTCACAGCTAGGATGGTTACAGCTACGACGGTTACAGCTACGACAGTTACAGCTAGCACATTTACAGCTAGGACAGTTACAGCTAGGACAGTTACAGCTAGGACAGTCATAGATAGGACAGTTACAGCTAGGACAGTCATAGATAGGACAGTCACAGCTAGGACGGTTACAACTAGGACAGTCACAGCTAGGACGGTTACAGCTAGGACAGTCACAGCTAGGATGGTTACAGCTACGACGGTTACAGCTACGACAGTTACAGCTACGACAGTTACAGCTACGACATTTACAGCTACGACAGGTACAGCATAGACAGTTACAGCTAGCACATTTACAGCTAGGATAGTTACAGCTAGGACAGTTACGGGTAGGACAGTCACAGGTAGGACAGTCACAGCTAGGACAGTCACAGGTAGGACAGTCACAGCTAGGACAGTCACAGCTAGGACGGTTACATTTAGGACAGTTACAGCTAGGACAGTTACAGCTAGGACAGTCACAGCTAGGACAGTTACAGCCAGGACAGTTAAAGCAAGGACAGTTACAGCTGGGATGGTTACAGCTAGGACAGGCACAGATAGGAGAGTCACAGCTAGGACAGTCACAGCTAGGACAGTTACAGCTAGGACAGTTACAGCTAGGACAGTTACAGCTAGGACAGTTACAGCTAGGACTATTACAGCTAGGACAGTCACAGCTAGGACACTTACAGCTAGGACACTTACAGCTGGGATGGTTACGGCTAGGACAGTTACAGCTAGGATGGTTACAGCTAGGACAGTTACAGCTGGGATGGTTACAGCTAGGACAGTTACAGCTAGGATGGTTACAGCTAGGACAGTTACAGCTAGGACAGTTACAGCTAGGATGGTTACAGCTAGGATGGTTACAGCTAGGACAGTTACAGCTAGGACAGTTACAGTTAGGACAGTCACAGCTAGGACAGTCACAGCTAGGACAGTTACAGTTAGGACAGTCGCAGCTAGGACAGTCGCAGCTAGGACAGTTACAGCTAGGACAGTCACAGCTAGGACAGTTACAGCTAGGACAGTCACAGCTATGACAGTTACAGCTAGGATAGTTACAGCTAAGATAGTTACAACTAGGAAACTTACATCTAGGACAGGTACAGGTAAGACAGTTACAGCTAGGACATTTACAGCTACGACAGTCACAGCTACGACAGTTACAGCTAGCACATTTACAGCTACGACAGTTACAGCTAGCACATTTTCAGCTAGGACAGTTACAGCTATGACAGTTACAGCTATGACAGGTACAGCTAAGACAGTTACAGCTAGCACATTTACAGCTAGGACAGTTACAGCCAGGACAGTTACAGCTATGACATTTACAGCTAGGACAGTTACAGCTAGGAAGGTTACAGTTAGGACAGTTACAGCCAGGACAGTTACAGCTATGACAGTTACAGCTAGGACATTTACAGCTAGGACAGTCACAGCTAGGACAGTCACAGCTAGGACAGTTACAGCTAGGACAGTTACAGCTAGGACAGTCATAGCTAGGACAGTTACAGCTAGGACAGTTACAGCTATGACATTTACAGCTAGGACAGTTACAGCTAGGACTGTTACAGTTAGGACAGTTACAGCTATGACAGTTACAGCTAGGACATTTACAGCTAGGACAGTTACAGCTAGGATGCTTACAGCTAGGACAGTCACAGCTAGGACAGTTACAGCTAGGACAGTTACAGCTAGGACAGTCACAGCTAGGACAGTCACAGCTAGGACAGTCACAGCTAGGACAGTTACAGCTAGGACAGTCACAGCTAGGACAGTCACAGCTAGGACAGTTACAGCTAGGACAGTTACAGCTATGACATTTACAGCTAGGACAGTTACAGCTAGGACTGTTACAGTTAGGACAGTTACAGCTATGACAGTTACAGCTAGGACATTTACAGCTAGGACAGTTACAGCTAGGACAGTCACAGCTAGGACAGTTACAGCTAGGACAGTTACAGCTATGACATTTACAGCTAGGACAGTTACAGCTAGGACGGTTACAGTTAGGACAGTTACAGCCAGGACAGTTACAGCTATGACAGTTACAGCTAGGACATTTACAGTTACGACAGTTACAGCTAGGACAGTCACAGCTAGGACAGTTACAGCTAGGACAGTTACAGCTAGGACAGTTACAGCTAGGACTGTTACAGCTAGGACAGTCACAGCTAGGACAGTTACAGCTAGGACAGTCACAGCTAGGATACTTGCATCTAGGACAGGCACAGGTAAGACAGTTACAGCTAGGACATTTACAGCTACAACAGTTACAGCTACGACAGTTACAGCTACGACAGTTACAGCTACAACAGTTACAGCTAGCACATTTACAGCTAGGACAGTTACAGCTACGACAGTTACAGCTACGACAGTTACAGCTACGACAGGTACAGCAGAGACAGTTACAGCTAGCACATTTACAGCTAGGACAGTTACAGCTAGCACATTTACAGCTACGACAGTTACAGCTACGACAGTCACAGCTAGCATATTTGCAGCTACGACAGTCACAGCTAGCACATTTACAGCTAGGACAGTTACAGCTAGGACAGTTACAGCTAGGACAGTTACAGCTAGGACAGTCATAGATAGGACAGTCACAGCTAGGACGGTTACAGCTAGGACAGTCACAGCTAGGATGGTTACAGCTACGACGGTTACAGCTACGACAGTTACAGCTAGCACATTTACAGCTAGGACAGTTACAGCTAGGACAGTTACAGCTAGGACAGTCATAGATAGGACAGTTACAGCTAGGACAGTCATAGATAGGACAGTCACAGCTAGGACGGTTACAACTAGGACAGTCACAGCTAGGACGGTTACAGCTAGGACAGTCACAGCTAGGATGGTTACAGCTACGACGGTTACAGCTACGACAGTTACAGCTACGACAGTTACAGCTACGACAGGTACAGCAGAGACAGTTACAGCTAGCACATTTACAGCTAGGATAGTTACAGCTAGGACAGTTACGGGTAGGACAGTCACAGGTAGGACAGTCACAGCTAGGACAGTCACAGCTAGGACAGTCACAGGTAGGACAGTCACAGCTAGGACAGTCACAGCTAGGACAGTCACAGCTAGGACGGTTACATTTAGGACAGTTACAGCTAGGACAGTTACAGCTAGGACAGTCACAGCTAGGACAGTTACAGCCAGGACAGTTAAAGCAAGGACAGTTACAGCTGGGATGGTTACAGCTAGGACAGGCACAGATAGGAGAGTCACAGCTAGGACAGTCACAGCTAGGACAGTTACAGCTAGGACAGTTACAGCTAGGACAGTTACAGCTAGGACAGTTACAGCTAGGACTATTACAGCTAGGACAGTCACAGCTAGGACACTTACAGCTAGGACACTTACAGCTGGGATGGTTACGGCTAGGACAGTTACAGCTAGGATGGTTACAGCTAGGACAGTTACAGCTAGGATGGTTACAGCTAGGACAGTTACAGCTAGGACATTTACAGCTAGGATGGTTACAGCTAGGATGGTTACAGCTAGGACAGTTACAGCTAGGACAGTTACAGTTAGGACAGTCACAGCTAGGACAGTTACAGCTAGGACAGTTACAGCAAGGACAGTTACAGCTAGGATGCTTACAGCTAGGACAGTCACAGCTAGGACAGTTACAGCTAGGACAGTCACAGCTAGGACAGTTACAGCTAGGACAGTCACAGCTAGGACAGTCATAGATAGGACAGTTACAGCTAGGACAGTCATAGATAGGACAGTCACAGCTAGGACGGTTACAACTAGGACAGTCACAGCTAGGACGGTTACAGCTAGGACAGTCACAGCTAGGATGGTTACAGCTACGACGGTTACAGCTACGACAGTTACAGCTACGACAGTTACAGCTACGACAGGTACAGCAGAGACAGTTACAGCTAGCACATTTACAGCTAGGATAGTTACAGCTAGGACAGTTACGGGTAGGACAGTCACAGGTAGGACAGTCACAGCTAGGACAGTCACAGCTAGGACAGTCACAGGTAGGACAGTCACAGCTAGGACAGTCACAGCCAGGACAGTCACAGCTAGGATAGTTACAGCTAGGACAGTTACGGGTAGGACAGTCACAGGTAGGACAGTCACAGCTAGGACAGTTACAGCCAGGACAGTTAAAGCAAGGACAGTTACAGCTGGGATGGTTACAGCTAGGACAGGCACAGATAGGAGAGTCACAGCTAGGACAGTCACAGCTAGGACAGTTACAGCTAGGACAGTTACAGCTAGGACAGTTACAGCTAGGACAGTTACAGCTAGGACAATTACAGCTAGGACAGTCACAGCTAGGACACTTACAGCTAGGACACTTACAGCTGGGATGGTTACGGCTAGGACAGTTACAGCTAGGATGGTTACAGCTAGGACAGTTACAGCTAGGATGGTTACAGCTAGGACAGTTACAGCTAGGACATTTACAGCTAGGATGGTTACAGCTAGGATGGTTACAGCTAGGACAGTTACAGCTAGGACAGTTACAGTTAGGACAGTCACAGCTAGGACAGTTACAGCTAGGACAGTTACAGCAAGGACAGTTACAGCTAGGATGCTTACAGCTAGGACAGTCACAGCTAGGACAGTTACAGCTAGGACAGTCACAGCTAGGACAGTTACAGCTAGGACAGTCACAGCTAGGACAGTTACAGCTAGGACAGTTACAGCTAGGACAGTCACAGCTAGGACAGTTACAGCTAGGACAGTTACAGCAAGGACAGTTACAGCTAGGATGCTTACAGCTAGGACACGGGTAGAGAATGAAGGATTTACAGTAGGAGGTAGTGCTCAATCTACTAATGATCCTCCTCAGGTACATTACACACAAACTGGTGGTATGTGAAGTATGTACACATTGATAATTCTACAGATCCGTACATCTCAGCTGAGCCTCCATAAACCGTCCCTACATGTGGTTGTTTTTCCAGCTTTTGTCTCCACAGTTATGACATTCTACTGTTGCCAGAGGCGGCACTTTGACAAATTTGATTTGGAACAATTTTAGTCTAAGATATGATGGCATTTCAAAGCCTGCTTTCTGGTGGGCTAGCACAATAACTGGACTTTAAAACATCATATAAACATCACAAGTATGTTTGCATTTTAATGATGCTACCAATTTACTCAAATGTGGACATTTTATGTAGATTAAATGTCCATTTTTTTTCCTGTGAAGATGGACTCAAGCTAGATATGGTTCTGTTACCTGCCAATGTTGCGGAAGCAGTTTAGCCTAGCCTCTGTATTCTTGCCAGGCCGAGGAGAGTAGAAGCCTCTTTTGCCCGGCTGGTAGAAGAGAGGAGCATTGTCGTCCCCATCATCAGGGTCATCCAGCTCCATGTCCACCACGCTGCGGGTTGAACAATGACGCTTGCGGTTTTCTTGCTGCAAGTACACACAAAAGGGGGTTTAACTGGGACGAGGTTGGCAGTTAAGGACAAATACTTCAGACAGAAGCTTTAATGTCATTGGAAGAGTAACTAAACCCCTGACTTTCATCCACGACAAGAAGTCGTTGAATAAAATCGACAACAAAAAAAGCCCTTTAGAAGGTTTCTGGTCGGGAGGGAATGGGGATCAGACCTGTCCCCTTCAGAAACAACATCAGTCTATGCTACTTTAGTCCAAATATTCATACTACTAGAACAGCTGAATCTAAGCAATTCTAGTTCAACTGCTGTAGTTATTATTTCTATTATCATCCTAGCTGATAATGCTAACACTGCATTGTTCTGGTTTTTGTCAATCATGGTTGAGATTTGCTAATTCTTCACATACTGCTACTATTATTATTGACATTATAGTAATATCCTACACAACAGGAGTAAGGTTATTATTGACATTACAGTAATATCCTACACAACAGGAGATACACTATGTTGCCAAAAGTATTCACTCAGCCATCCAAATAATGTAAATCAGGTGTTCCAGTCACTTCCATGTCCACAGGTGTATAAAATCATCACCTAGGCATGCAGACTGTTTCTACAAACATTAGTGAAAGAATGTCTCACTCTCAGGAGCTCAGTGAATTCCAGCGTGGTACTGTGATAGGATGCCACCTGTGCAACAAGTCCAGTGGTGAAATTTCCTGGCTCCTAAATATTCCACAGTCAACTGTCAGTGGTATTAGAACAAAGTGGAAGCCATTGGGAACCACAGCAACTCAGCCACCAAGTGGTAGGCCACGTAAAATGACGGAGCGGGGTCAGAGGATGCTGAGGTCATAGTGCACAGAGGTGGCCAACTTTCTGCAGAGTCAATGGCTACAGACCTCCAAACTTCATGTGGCCTTCAGATTAGCTCAACTACAGTGGTAGAGAGCTTCATGGAATGGGTTTCCATGGTAACAGCTGCATCCAAGCCATACATCACCAAGTGCAATGCAAAGTGTGAATGCAGTGGTGTAAAGCACGCTGCCACTGGACTCTAGAGCAGTGGAGACGCCTTCTCTGGAGTGACCAATCACGCACAAATCACCTCACAAATGTGCTTCTGGAAGAATGGTCAAAAATTCCCATAAACACACTCCTAAACCTTGTGGAAAGCCTTCCCAGAAGAGTTGAGGCTGTTATAGCTGCAAAGGGTGGACCGGTGTCGTATCAAACCCTATGGATTAAGAATGGGATGTCACTTAAGTTCATATCTGAGTCAAGGCAGGTGAGCAATTACTTTTGGCAGTATAGTGTAGGTTAAGGCCATGACAGCCATCTCAATCTCCTTCTCCTATCCAGCCCCAGCAGATAGCTGTCAACAAGAGTCAGGTTCAAGATCCCTGCCTGTTAAAGGGTAGGTTTTATGAGGCTAAATACAGCCAGTGCTGAGCTAATGCTGGTCTTTATAATACTAGTCTGGGTCTGTCTTCTAAGAGTGTTGAGATAACTTTGGTTATGAATAGGTGCGATACAAACAAAGACTATTGGTTGATGATAGACTGGATAGACTGGCCTGAGTGTGAAATGCTATATCCTCCTTAACAAGATAGGTTTGTCTGTCATAATCTAGTTTACAAAAATGGTTTATTCCTGAACTCTGGGGAAAGAACTACACTACCCACAATCCTAGAGTAACACATCTCTGATTGGCAGAGCCTGCCTTTACCTGTATAAGTCTAGGTCTTTGGACACTAAAATTGCAAGTGAATGTAATTTTGTCCATGGCAGTTGCCAGGGTTTCCTCCGAGATTTTTTTGAAACTGTGGGGGAGGGCTCTCATTTTTTTTAGTTCTGTTAAATTGAATAACTTGAACATGCCACAGAATAAACACACTCAAAAATGTTTTTAGAAAAATGAAAATGATATTTTTATGCTTTTACTTTGCCTCCCTCCTTTCAAACATACAAAAACACTTTAAGATCATACTAATGACGACAGCCTGGGGATATGATTTAAATAAAAGACTCCTATAGTGGGATTCTGCTTTTATTTCGTACTCTTGTAATTATTTCATCCCAGAGGAGCCATAGGTAAGTCTCAGCCTATAAAAGTTACTCATATTACGATAACTTATAAACATTTACCACTCACGTATTCCACAAGCTAATGTTAGTCCGTTCATGCTTGTTGTCAGGCCGACCCGCATTCATGGACAGACACACTATCTCTCCTCTAGTCTGTCATACACACACAGACACACACCCAAATGTTCCCGACAGGAGCCTGACAGTCCGTCGCTGTTTTATCCAGTCTCGAATCATAACAGAAACAAAACTAAAGTTCCGCCGGAGTTTTTACGACAACGAGCTATTTTTAGATTGCTAGCTTCTCATCTCCATCATGAGACACGGTTGATGATGAATCTACACAGGTTTACCGCTAATCATGGGATTGTAATCAGGGAAGTACTTAACTAAACAAAAGTAAAGTTTATCAGCCGTCTGTGTGTGACCACAGACAGGAAGTTGAGACTCCGGTGTTCATTTTTTCAAAATTAAGTTACAGAGCAGTGTCACATTTCATGACTACAATTTCAAACTCTTATTATGGTTTGTAAATGTGCGCAAATATAAACTATATGTTTATATGGATCCATTCATACAATATAATTTACATTTTTAACATCTGAAAAAAAAAGATCATAATTCTGAAGGATGGTGGCTATTATTTTGGCATGGCGGTGCACCACGATCAATTACATGTAGCAGAAACCTTGGTTGCATATTAGACATTAACCAAGATGGCGTCCAAGATGGCTGCCGCAAAAGACAAATTTCACTGACACTGAACCCCATGCTGAGTTACACAGCAGCGATGTCACCAGCGTGCCCTGGTTGTGTGCTGACATTCACTCCATTACATTTGTAAACTCTCATCATTGCCTCAGTTCTGTACTTACAAATGTGAAAGTGGCTCCATTGGATTCTACGACCCAAAAAATGTATGTGTACTCCAAAAAAAATCATGAATATATGTTCAGTAGTTGCCTAGGTATGAATACTTTAAATTAATGGTGGCCATCTTGGATGCCATCTTTGTAATATAAATTTTATGTTATGACAATAATCAAAACAAAACTCATGAAGCTGGTTTTCAAGAAACATTTTTATCTTTAAAAAAATCATTGAGCAACAATTTATAAAAATAAAATAAAGCAAAATGTGGTCAGGCAAGACAGCCATCTTGAAAAATGACCGCCACCTTGGATTTTTGCGTGGCCAGCATAATTTTTGAAAAGAGTAGACCTTGCTTCATCCTTGTATCACTATTTGAACAGTCCTTGTGAAAAATGCAATTATCCGCTGCACTATATACTGAATTTAAGGCTTGATTTTTATCTACAGTATCTGGTCCTGTAGGAAGCACAGGTTCATGTGTTGTTAACTTTGTCTACAGAGTCATTTCATAAGAACCACACTTCCAAAAATGCTAGAATTTCAAAGCAGCCTCTTTGGGTGCTGAAACCTACTGTAGCCCAAACATTTCATATATTGGCTGCTACTACTGACAGTGGTGGAAAAAGGTGGTGGGGTAAACGCAGACAGCATGTCTGCTGACACCACATCAGCAGTAACCAGGTTTCTCTATGCTTTTTGAACAAAACGTAAGATTGAATTACTGTGAAATGTCAAGATTAGGAAAATAATGAACCAAACTAAATGCTAATAATAACTCCAACTGAAAACATGGTCTGAGGGTTTAGTTACTCTCCAAGTCTAAGGATATAAGTATCACTTATTATACCAAACCAACTAAAATGTTTGACACATTATGGAAAATGGAACACTGCATGCTTTTACTGTATAAGCTACAATCTGAGACGTCAGGTTTACTTGAGCTTTTTCAGGAGCCTCCAGAAGACCCAGGTCCAGTATACTGTCAGCACCATTTTCCCTGAGAGAGACAGCAGTGGCATGTTAGTAATCCATGATAATGTTGCATTTATGACATTTTAAAAATAGTACATGTCTGCTCTGTTTACTGTTAATGGTGACGACTTCAACAGTTTTGTCTGGCTAAGCATCCCATTTTTTTTACCTGCCATGTGCAATGAGAAGTTCCATGGCTTCCTCCACCCTGGCTCTGAGAGAATCTTCACTGGCCAGCAGCAGCAGGAGCTGGGCAGGAGAAAGCTCTAGCAGCATGCCTGTGATTTTACTGGCAAACGCCTGAACAGAAGAGCATAAATCCTATCAAGTACGGTAAAAAAAAAATCTTGAACTTCTCCCTTTATTGACCTGATACTCATAAATTTCTTAATAAAGTAGAGCAGGAGCTGGCTACAACATTTGAAAGTTCTTCAATTGAAAAAAATATTTAATGTTAATTTAAAGCAGAGATGAGAGCAGATAAATAATTACAGGCTGCATGGCATGGACCCGTGGATAGAGCCTTTCCCCCAAGGCTTGTCTGTGTGCAGGAAGAGGGTCCGGCTCATCACTGGGGTTTCCCTCTGATGAAGGCCTGAAAGGCCTGGTGTCTATAGAAAGCTGTCTCCTGGAGTCTCTGAAGGACACAAACACACAGTCTTAGTTTCAGAGAACAGAAGCTTTTGTGTTTGTAGGGAGCTATATGTTTGGCATCTACATTTACCTATCACGATCTCTCCGAGAGCCTGCTCGAAGCCCTCCACTTCTCCTCTCTCGTTCCCTATCTCTGTTTCTTAAGCGCTGCATTAGATCTACATAGACAAGCACACAAAATACAAAACCAATTAAACATGACTATAAACTATAATGTTAAGATTTTTGTTGTTGGTATTGACTGCTTCAAGCATCATGAAGGAATCACAGAATGTAAGAATGGAAAACAGATCATGAACATGTTAGTTCCTAGATATTTTCATACTTGAATTGTAATCGTGGTGACACGTACTGCTGGCCTGCATGCCCTTGCTGACACTCTGAACACAGTCCAGATTAGGCAGCTTATCATTGGAAAGGAGGGCCAGGGCAATGGCTGTGTAGAAGCTGCGTGCCACCCCGCTGCCCTCTCCAGGCTCATCTTTGAAGGTGACCTTCACCCGATGCACAGCCATGGGTGTTGTTGTGCAGCGCCTACCAAAGTGCGTGTTTAGCTGACGCATAGTTTGCTGGATTAGCTGGTCTCGATCCCGGTCTACCTCCAGAGCTAGGTCACGGGACTGTAGGTTCCTTAGCTTCTCCATCTCCCGACGGAACTTTGATTCCTTTACCTCAAAGCCACCCAACTCTGTGAGGATCTGGAACAAAGACAAACAAAACATTCTAAATCTGTTATCCACACATACTATCTGGTAGTGCCCATGGTCTTTATTCATACAGGCTGTGTTAATGAAGTTAGGTCAGCCTTTTTAAGCATTATAACATTAGGTTATAGAATTAACCCCAGTTCTCTGAAACAGGAGTGAGGCATCTCATTATGGGACACGCTCCCCACGCTGACCCAGAAGCAATATGACATTACCCCAGACTAGACATGACGTCTGCGTCTAGAGGAGGGACTTCTTCCTGCAATAAAAGCATGATGTAAGAAGTTTCAGAGATGCTGCCCACTGCTGAAACGGTCTCATAATAACGGCCAGTGCTGATGTCATAAGTCCCAGTAGCCTGAGACAGACTCTGCACTTCAGCAAAGCCCGCCTGTGAAAAAGTGCCAGACAAGCCTGAGGGGCTTTTACTATTTCCACAGACAGATGCGCTTCCAGCAAGGCAGAATCTAGCGACAAACCTATGAGGGTGATGCCTTGCGTTGGTGTCAAAACACTCTTTACTGTGCCGCTCGGAGACAGTAGTCTATATATGTAGCAAAGCCTATTCCCCTTCCCCTTGGGGGGGGCAATAGCTGCCTCAGCATATTTTACGAACACCCACGGACTCAGTCAAAGTCTGAACGGGAGTACCAGGTATTCATATTATATGCAGAGGAAGGCAAATGTCAAATACTTCCTATGGATGTGAAATAGGCGTCATTTAGATCTACTGAAGCAAATCAACCTCCCTCAAAGCTGTAACCTCTGTCTTTAGTATCCAGTGGACTTCCCACACATTCACCACCGGCCCGGTGCATGGGCCCAGAGGCCGACGCTGTGCACCGGGCTGTGCCATCATAGTGTTTATTGAGCCCTTGTTAGCAGTCAGGCTAGCCTGCTGCACCACTAGCAGGGTCACAATGCTTCCTGGTGGTGCCGAGCAAGCATGCACGTTCGGGTTCTTTTTATTGTTCTTATTTTTAAATGTGGCTGACATTTGCACTAAGCTGGGTGTGAGACCGCCTGTGCAAACGCCTGCCTTGCTGCTGGAGGTGGGGGCTTGGCACGTCTCTGGGGAGACAGAGTTGAAGAGCATCACCCTCTTTTTTTCTTTCCTCACAGCGTTTTTGCATCGTGGCTACAGCTGGGCCCAATAAACCCTTGGGGTCCAAAGGCACATCGAGTGGCGGAGACTTCTCTTTGTGAGAGAGGCTGGAAAGGTTGAGCCATCTCGCTCTCTCCTGAGCGACCATCAGGGCCATAGCTCTTCCAGAGGACTGCACAGCACACCGGTGATGTAGGCAGAGGTCTGTAACCACGCACAATCTGTCCCACAGGGCTGGAGTAGGTGAGGTTGACATGTCATCCTCTAGCTCCGCCTGGTAGGCCAGTAGTAGTGAGAATGTGTTCAGAACCTTCACCATTATGGCCACCTCTATGTAGCCTTTTCCCATCACAGAGGAAACTATGGGCTTTTGAGGGCAGGGAGGGCCTGCAGAGGTCATGGTGGACTTCTGTGAGGGGTGAAGATGAGATGCCAATAGAGGTTAGACTAAATGTAGGTGTGAGAAACTCTTCTCTTCCATGCCAGCCCAGTCACATGCTGACCGCCCTGGATAGGGTTCTTGGCGTTTAACGGATTGCTCCATGACCGGGTAGCCTCCGCTAGGCCCTTGGTGAATATTGGCAGTACTTGTCTGGTTTGAGAGTTTAGCTTTAGGCAGCTTTTTCCCTCGTAGCGACATGTGGTGGTCTTGGCGAGTACTTAAGGTCATGTAATGCCCAGCTTTACAGCCGCTCTTTTTGCAGGTTACGTGCAGGTCCATAAAGGCAGCCAGGCTTGGAGAGCCCTGGTCTTTGTGGCCGTTGAGGTAATGAACGGCTCCACACAGTCCTTGTTGTCTTTATCAGAACCAAGGTTGAGGGAGTCCTCTCCTGAATCTGAGAATATCACCACAAGGTCTGCTTGCTCCGCCCTTGGGCCGGCTTCAAGATTGTCAAGTCGGTTATGGCATCAAGATGCTCACCACAGCTAACTGTAGGGATGGTGTTCCCCTCTCAGATCTCTTGAAGCTTCTGCAGCAGGGGCATGGTAACCCCTGGCAAAGGATCCCCAGTTGACAAGCTAGCCTGACGTGTTAGTCTGCGTTGGCGAGTTTTTAGAGGGAAGCGTACACAGTGCTCACAAGTAGCCAGGGGTGCTAGCCTGTCCTGGGTGTGTTGCAGCCCGAGGCATGAAGTGCATGCAGCATGGGTATCCGCTCTGGTTAGCTTGTTACCTCGCACACAAAGCCTAGCCAGTGGCTTGATGTTGTTCATAGCAAAGGAAGGCTATAAGCTCCATCAGAGAGTCGTTAGCTTGGTGGCTAACTGAAACAGCTAGTGTGGTGGCTAGCTGCAGTGGCTACTGTTTGGTGACAGTCTAGCTACTAGACTCAGCTAGATATGCAGCTTTAAGGTAGCATTAGGCGACTGAGGGGTTAGCCTGTTAGCTTACATGACCGCCTGAGAGGTTGTTTCTCGGCGCGAGAAGAGGTGAAAGACTGAATAGAAGGCATACATCAGGCTTTTATAGGAGGAAGAAGTCCCTCCTCTAGAAGCAGACTGTCTGCCAGTCTGGACTGGCGTGATATTGCTCCTGGGGGAGCGTGCCCCATAGTGACAGCCCAAAACTAGTGTTGAAAGAGAACAGTCATACATTTCTTCCTGAAACTAATTTATTATTACACATTATAAATGAAATGATATAACATTCAATTGTTATTATTATATAAAATTATGGGTTTTAAAAGTGTGAGTCTCCTCTAGGGGCTGCCCAAAGACTTCAGGTCAGCCAAGTTTTTCACTGTCTGGGAAAAAATGTGTTTATTTTTAGTAACTACAGAGAGGAGAGACAGATTCTGCAACAAGCAGAAACACATTAAGATTACCCAAATCCACGTATAGAGTTGCATTTATCTGAGGCAGAAAAAACACCAGCACACTGATAGAACCTTATTCCACTCTGCTGCTGAAGAGTTCAATAATGACAGGAGGAAAACTGGTGATGACTAATCTTAATGCATTCCCAATATCTGACACCAGCGTCCACAGCCTCGTCCCAGGCTTGGCCCAAAGGATCCTTATGTGGAAGAACAGGTCCTGGATAGTATCAGGACCTTTTTGCTTCAAAGCTTCATAGCAAAGTAAGAAGCTGACTTATCCACAGGTGATGCACATGAGGACAACTGTGTTGGTTCAGTGTTGGCCTGTTTTCTGATTTCTCTGAGCAGATAAAACACTTTTCTGTAGGGCAAAGATGGCAGGTCTAAAGCTAAATGTTTGTAACTAGGGATGGGACAATCGTGATGATTACAGTCAGAGGAACTCTAGTCTATGCTGACATTTGGCTGTAATCTATGGCTGTCTGGCAAAACAGAAATAACACACTGATCAAATAAAAAAATCAACAAAAGCAATGAATGATATAAAATACTTTAAATGACTTTAATGTATAAAATGTATTTTTAAACAGTATTCTTATCATTATTATTTAGGCCCAGGACTGATTTTATTGATCTGCCAAGGTAATATGTCCTACTGTGTAATAAACTGACATTTTATTGTTATTAATATTCAATTAATAATAAATCCACTTTCATAAGTAGTCTATGGGAATCCTGTCTCTGTTTTAGTTTGAAGATCTAAATGGTAGAAAGACAAAGAAACATCAGAGTTTACAGGATCATCCTGAGGAATATTTTTCCTGTCATCATACAGCAGTGCTGTTAGTTTAGGCTGCACTGAAGCCAAACT
Organism: Cheilinus undulatus; assembly: GCF_018320785.1. Lineage (NCBI taxonomy): Eukaryota > Metazoa > Chordata > Actinopteri > Labriformes > Labridae > Cheilinus > Cheilinus undulatus. The sequence goes on from NC_054872.1 coordinate 65,494, forward strand.
TCCACCCCTACAGCGCTGACTGTGACTTTTTTATATCTGTAGTAGCTAAAGTCAGTCACCTTTCACCCAGAATATCAGGGGTTTGATCCCCACCATAGGCAGTCACATGATAATGTGTCCTTGGGCTATATGTTGGACCCCGATCCCTCCCACTGCTGTCAGGTGTGTGGATGTGATGGATGAAGAAGATGAGTTCATGGCTACTCTTCACAGCAGACTCTACATAGAAGCGTTCACCATCAGTGTGAATGAGCTGTAGTAGTGAGTGAGCAGTCAGAACAAGAAAAGCACAAAACAAGCTCCCGTCCACTTAGAAAAGACCATATTTCATTCTGTTTGATCCAGTCCTGTTCCTTACCCATTAGCCCTGTTAGCATTTGATACCTCTACTGAGTGTGTAGTGCTGGCGTGTGTTTGACACTGGTCAGACGGTGCTGGTAACACCCCCAACACTTTACTCCTGTCTCTGGTGTGCTGCTCTGCCAAAAACAAGGATCCAACTGTTTAATGACTGGGGGAAATGAAGCGTATGGTGCTGTGAAGACGCTACAGTGACTTTTTACACAGCTGGCTGATAGTGACAGCAGAATCGTCCTGTCCCTGGTGGGTCTGAGTGGAGACACTTCTAGCTCTGAGAGACAATGTAAGAGCAAGGCTAGATTTATTCTAAAAAGTTTTAACCACATATTTAAAGAACAGAAGACCTTGGCAAATCAGTTGGTTAGAAATTCTCTCTCCCAGAGAACCTGTTTGATGGACTGGCCATGCAAGAGGAGATGAGCTCTGATATGAAACTGAAGTATTCGATGTCTCCTTTACCCTTTTAGCTGGGGATGGTTGTTTCTACATTCTTTCTGGGGAAACCCTGCATTTTTATCATCCACTCATGGTTAGAATTTAATATTCAGATAATACAAACGTACAGATCCAGGCTCTGCTCCAACATCCTCCATAAAGACTCGACCAAAGAGCTCCAATGACAGACGCCAGCGGCCCAGCAGCATGTCGTGTGAGATCATCATCCCCATGAAACTACAGTGAGGTCTAGTTAGGACAGAGGAGAAGAACACTGATTACATTTCATACAATATTTAACCACATAATGGTGTGTATAGACTATTATCTGGTACCTGAATGAGGGCAGAGGAGGTCCATCACTCTCCGTGAGGCCGATCTCTGCCAGAAGGCTGCTCTTCAGCTGGGCAGCTAGGTCATGGGGCGATGGGCCTTGTTTCACATCCTCCACCTCCTGCTCTGCCAGAGACTGGTTCCCTGAGTTCCCCTGGCCACAATCCATGCTCATCACATTCTTCAGGTTGGCTGAGTAGGACATCTTTGTGGGTAGGATCTGATTTGGCAGGGTTCATGACTTATTTAGTACTTTCATCTCATTTACATCCTGAGATAACAGAGTGATGAAGAATCAGAATAAGACACAATGTTCTAACATCCACAGCTGAACAGTGCACTCAAAACTACTATAAATATTGCTTTCTTGCTACTGAGTATTCCTGGAAAAAACACTGGAAATCATGAATCCTGAATGTGTTTAAATATATGAGCATTGTTCAGAGTGGATATTAAAACAGCTGCCTGTTGTTCTGTTAGTAAAGAGGAGTGATATACCTGAGAGGGGGAGGGGAGAGAGGAGCCCAAGTTTACCTCCAGGCAGTTCCTGTCCATGCTCGCCTCAGCCAGCCCTTTGTTAGCCATGTAGGAAGAAGAGTACAATCCCTGAGAGGGACGGCCAAACAAATCCTCTTTCCTGGCATTTGGCTGTTGGAGGACAGAAACACAATCCCAGTCAACTACATACCAGACTTTTGGTTTTCCTCACAGACAAATTCAAGTGTTTTGTTTTTTTTTTTTTTTTTTAACCATTCTGACTGCTTAAGTCCGGCAGTCTTCCTCAGGAGTCACCTGATGCTGATTCTCCTTATCTTATTTGATAGTCTCTTACAGGTTTGGTTGTCCTAACGTGATGGCCCGTTTGACCACCATGGTCCCCAAAGCCTTTAGTCACTCTACTCCCTCCCACCAGACATCCAATATTAATGCTCTCTCCATCTTCAAATCCCGTCTACAACCATCTTTTCAAACTGATCTGTATTCAGTTTGACTTTTTCAGTTGACCTGCACAGTTTCATTCAGTGTTTTAACTCACTGCTAACTTGTCTATTTTCTGTGGACTTATTTAGATGTCCTGTTTTTACCTTTTCTTGTTGGAGACCTTGAGTGCTTTGAAAGGTGCCTATAATTAAAATGCATCATCATCATCAGTATGCGCCCTGCCATAAGGAAAAACATCTCTCCCTTCTGTAGCCAGAAACAACAGCGTTGTCTGAACCCAGCTCACAGCTCATGAAAATAAAGAATCTGAAAAAATGTGAACAATGGTTCAATTCCTCATCAGTTATTTCTGCTCTGAACACCTCTTGCTAGCTAATCAACCTTAAATACATGCAGAGGTTTCCCGTGCCTTTTTCTCCCTCTCTGGTTCAGGACACAGAACCACAGTCTTGATAAAGACCACAGACCTCCACCAGGAGGGTCAGCCTCTGAGGGCCACTGCTGAGAGAGCTCTGCATCAAAGTGGAATCATGGAAAGGTGCACAAGAGCAACCTTTAGAGGACTTCAGGGAGCTTCACAAAGAGTGGACTGTGACTGGAGTCAGTGGATCAGGAGCAACCACACACAGACATGTCCAGGGAATGGGTTCAAGGGTCATGTTCCTATTGTCCCGCCCCTCCTTTACCACCGACATCATGAAGACTCTCACCTGGGCTAAGGAGAAAAAACTGGGCCATTGCTCAGTGGTCCAAAGATCTGTTTCAGACTAGGGCTGAACAATGTGGGAAAATAATCGAATTGCTATTTTTTTTACCCAATGTTGCGATTGTGATTTAATAAGCGATTATTTCCTCAATTCCTCACCTCAAGCACTTTACAACAAAAACAAGCAATAATAAATTCTCTATGATAACCAGCTCAATCGTAGGTTAAAATAGAGCAGAACTTTTTTAGATTTATTTTTGGGCATTTTCTGTCTTTATTAGAGAGGAGGACAGTGGACAGATTCAGAAACAGAGACGAAAGTGGGGAGAGGCATGCAGCAAAGGGCCACCGGCCGGATACAAACCCGGGCTGCCCGCGTAAACCACTTGACCATCTGCACGCTCCAGAGTAGAACAATTTTTAAAAAATATCAAATTGTGATGATTTTTTTACCCATTTGATATGAACTGTTGTATCACAGGGAATGGTCATTTTTATAAGCAAAAAATACAAAAACGTGGAAAACAGAATTTCTTTGGACACTATTCTTAAAATATGGCACTGGAATGATTGCATATTTAACACATAACATCTCTGTTGAAAAATAAGCTCTAAACTGGTATTTAGACACAGATTTCAGGTTAAAGAAACACTGCACCTTCTGCTATTTGAAAATTGCTGCAGGCCATAATGTGATTTAGGGTGTATCCCATTTCTACCCCTTAGCCCTTATCTTAGCCCTACCCCTTGGCTTTGCACGTTCACATCAGGTGAAGTGGTGTCCCAGTTCTCTTTTGAATCGAGGGGTAGGGCTAAGGGCCGAGGGCTACATAGCACTTGAAACGAAGATTTTTCAGGACCACACTTGAAACCAAGCGGTATGATGAATTTCCCCTCCATGAACTGTGTTCAATTGCGAAATTGCACAACAGACTACGAAGGAGGCGCAGAAATGAAAAAATATTTTCGGCATAATGGTTATAGAAAACACAACAGCTGTATTTTCTCATATATTCAATCTTTAGCCACTGAGGATTGAAGTTTATTGTATTTCTGGTATCTACATGTGTAAATGAGGGTTATTAATTGTATAAGTGGAGAAGATCAACGCAGTATGAACGAGATAGTCGAAGCTTTATAGTCACTTCCGATGACGCAGCTGTTCATTGGCAATGTGTGATAATGAACTACAATCAAGTGGCGTCTCGTTTCTTAAGGGAAGGTTTTCACCCCCTCCCTTACCCCACTGTTTCAAGGGGAAAGGGAAGGGGTAGATGAAGGGGAAGGGCTAAGGGGCAGAAATGGGATTCACCCTTAATCTAAATTGCCCAGCCCTATTTCAGACTGTATGTAAGTGTTTCATTTCATTGAGAAATCAAGGACCCAGATTCTGGGGTCTAGGGTGCCATGTCCACTGCTGGTGTTGGCCCCCTGTGCTCTATCAGGTCCAGGATCAATGCAGCCATGTACCAGGAGACGTTAGAGCCCTTCATGCTTCCATCTGCTGTGAAGTTTACAGAGATACCGTACTCCTTTCCCAACAGGACTTGGCACCCACCCATGGTGCTGAAACTACCAGAAATAGTTTGCTGACCATTTTATTACTGTGCTTGATGGTCCAGTCCACCGGTCTGACCAGAACCCTATAGGAAGTGTGTGGAAGGAAGACGAGAGACACCAGCCTCAGCTGTACAGATGAGCTGAAGGCTCACTAACACACAAGCAGTGCCACAGACTGACTGCCTCTACGCCCCTATCCCACTAGTGCAGAGAGGAGCCCATTCTACCTGTATAGAAAAGCAGCTGATAGACAGGTCTGCAACGTCATGACTCCTCTGAGGCAACATGCCTCAACAATAATAAACACATGAGGATACTGGCCTGGTGTTTTAGCACAGAACTGCTCATGTAATTCTGCCCTCTCCCTAACCTCACTATGATCCCTGCCCAGGCTCTTCTCATGATAATGGAACTGCAGCTGAGAATCAAACACAGCAGTGTCGGGCCTCCTGGCCAAAGCTAAGGAGTAAGGATTTACCCACTGCCTCCCAAGCTTGGCACCAGTCGACTATCAGTCACATGGTCAGTTTCCTTGTTGTAGCTGGATTCAGCTCATCTTTGGACAATACAGTTACGATCAAGAATTGTTGACTTGCATGAAGCTGGAAAGGGTTACTGTGATGACCCCTCCAGAACACTAGGTGTTCCTCTTTTCCTGTTTGCTGGTTTCTTTTTGCTCTCTGGTTGCAGGGTCGGGGGAAAGCGGGGTCAGCGTCATCAGGAGAATGAGCTACACCTGGGCTCAGTGTAGTCTCCCCTTTAAATCTGCCTCCTGGATCAGTGACTTAGCTCTCTCCCTCATGTCTCACATGGTGGAGCGTGCTTCACGGAGTGGCTGATTATTTCTTTGTTGTGTTGGGAACTGAATTTGGTCGGTGTATTCCTGCCTGTTTGTAAATAAATTGTTGGCTAAACAGCTTCTACCTCGTCTCGCCTCCCATTTATGTTGCAGCCTTGGAGCCGGGTTGTAAAAGTATCTCAAAAGCCTTGATGTTCATGTGTCCACGGTAAGACAGACTGTCTACAAATGGAGAAGGTTCAGCACTGTTTCTACTCTCCCGTGGTTGTCCTGTCTGGCACATGCCAACATTTTTGTTGACAAATCTACAATAAGCAAAACATTAAACAAGAATGGAGTTCACGGGAGGACACCATGGAGGAAGCCACTGCTGTCCAAAAAAACATTGCTGCACATTTGAAGTTTACAAAAGAGCACCTGGATGTTCCACAGCACGACTGGCAAAATATTCTGTCCATAGATGAAACCAAAATTGTGACCAAAGCTGGTAAAAATTCCTGCAAGTCGTCCGAGGTCATTTTTGAGTTTTTTACACATTGTGAAAGTGTAGATTCCAAGCTTTCAAATGATGTATCATGCACCTTAATCTGAGCATATTTTACAAAGATATGCTCATTTGAATGTTAACTTCTAGTTCCCGTTTGTTCTGAGAAAACCAGGCTCAAAGTTTCAGGACTTCTTCTACCTTCAGGCAGGCCAGGTAATGGGCATGAACAATAGAGCCACATTTACATTAAGTCCAACCAAACCAATTTTCTGAATCGGACTGGTGACGCTCATCAAAATATTCCCATAGGAAATCCGCATTTATCAAACTTTCACTGTCGAGTGATCTTGAAGTTGTCCCAAGTCTGTTGATAATTCTTGCTGCTTTTTTCATCGTCTCTTCTACTTTTCTTCGCTGCAGGGTGCATCTTGAGGCTTGTTGATAAAGGTGATAACTAGAAACAGCTGTAGTTATGTGCCGAAGGGGATGGCGTTTGAGCCATGCGGTGTTTGTCATTGTCGATCTCAATGGGTGAAACTGGGAACAATGGCAGTTTCGCTTTCCCCTCCCCTCAATCTCCCCACAGAAACTACGAAAAGAGGGTATTTTTAGACACAAAATTAACGCTTGTAAATGTCACATTTGTGTTATTTTTGTCATCGAATGAGTATTTTAATTGTTGGACTTGCATAAAATGAGAAAAAACGATCATTTTGAAGAAAACGACTTTGTATCCATTTTTCTCAACCACCAGAATGCCGACTTGCAGGAACTTTATCTGGCTTTGGTCACAATTGAGTTGTTTGGAAGCAACACACAACGCTATGTGTGGAGAAAAAAAGGCACAGCACACCAACATCAAAACCTCATCCCAACTGTAAATATGGTGGAGGGGCCATCATGGTTTGGGGCTGCTCTGCTGCCTCAGGGCCTGGACGGACTGTTGTCATTGACGGAAAAATGAATTCCCAAGTTTATCGAGACATTTTGCAGGAAAACTTAAGACCATCTGTCCACCAACTGAAGCTCAACAGAGGATGGGTGATGGACAGGACAACGACCCAAAGCATAGAAGTAAATCAACAACAGAATGGCTTCAACAGAAGAAAATACACCTTCTGGAGTGGCCCAGTCAGAGTCCTGACCTCAACTCGATTGAGATGCTGTGGCATGACCTCAAGAGAGCGATTCACACCAGACATCCAAATAATATTGCTGAACTGAAACAATTTTGTAAAGGGGAATGGTCCAAAATTCCTCCTGACCGTTGTGCAGGTCTGATCTGAACTACAGGAAACGTTTGGTTGAGGTTATTGCTGCCAAAGGAGGGTCAACCAGTCATTAGCCTAGGGGTTCACATACTTTTTCCACCCTGCACTGTGAATGTTTACATGTTTTGTTCAATAAAAACATGAAAACATCTCATTTTTTGTGCAGTATTAGTTTAAGCAGACTGTGTTTGTCTATTGTTGTGATTTAGATGAAGATCAGAACACATTTATGACCAATTTATGCAGAAATCCAAGAAATCTCAAAGGGTTCACATAGTTTTTCTAGGGACTGTATACAGCAGACCAAAAAGCAAAAAGAAATTCAGTCCTTTCACTTCGATAACTGAAATTTGATAGACCTATTCAGCTGACTGAGACAGTCCAGGTCCAGGTGAAATCCCTACAGGAAGTCTGGTATTCTGAAACAAAGTTTCTTTCCTTTGTGGTTTTCTAAACCATCAGTGTGCAAAAAGCATTCATTAGCACAATCTGCACAGTATCATCTTTTTTTGATGAGCTCTAAGACGGCGTCCTAAACAGTCTGCCGAGGTTCAGGTAGAAAGAACCACATTGTGGTCAGCGGAGATACTAGTGTTTAAGTCATTACAGCTGCCATCCTTTGCTTTTCAAGCCATTTGCAAGCCTTTCTACCTGAAAGGTGAGCATGACTGACGTCACAGTAGTCAGAATATAAGAGCTCTTGGTTCTTTGTTGTATTGGTCTTTCCAGTTTACAAACACAGCATAAAAATACATGAATGTCTTTGGGGGTTGATGACATCAGAGCTTCACTCTGGCACAGAATTGCACCATTAAAACACCTCAAAGGTACTGATCTCAAACTCAGACCTGCAGGAGATGGGGCTGATCTGCCAGAGGGATGGCTTCAGCCAGGGGAACATCGAATGGGTTTGGTGGGATGCAGCCCAGGAAGGTCATGGAGTCCGATCTACGAAAGAAGGGGTGGTTTTGCCCTGTTTCAGCTGGAACTGGGTCATCATCCTTGTCCTGCAGGGTGGAACCTGTGGTAAAGTACAAAAACCAATAAACAAGCCCACACAGAAGAAAACCCAGTATTTGGTAATAATCACTCACAACATTAAATATAAATAACAATACACACAGGTGCATCTCAGAAAGTAAGAGTATCACGAAAAGTTCCAGAAGGGAAACTTCCATGTGTTCTCTGTTCATGCCGGACTCAGGGGAAAATCTGAAGACTTGTTGTGATCTGGATTATTTCAGTTTACAGCTCATAAAAGTCCACTAGTATTAGAAGATTACAGGATTTACAGTTCAGAAAAGCTGACCTTCTGGAACATGATGTTCATTCTGTTCTCAGTGCTTGGTCTGGGCTCCTTTCACACCAACGGTATCATTAAAGTGACAGGGCAGACAGTTTGTGGCACTGCTGGGGTGTTACTAAATGTCTGCGCTCATCCAGGTCATGGTTGTCCTCCAGAAGCCTTCTTCACTTAATCAGTGACTGGGGCCAAAGTAGGACCATAAATACAGCCTCTGCTGACCCCAATGTGCTACTGGGAGTCCTTCACAGCTGGGCTGCTCTCCTTACGGCACGTTTCAATGATCGTCTGCTGGACAACTGCTGAGTCAGCAGTCTTCATCATGATTGTGAGGACAGAGAGCTTGCCATTGCAGGTGTTTTCAGTTCATTAGCCAATCAGAGCTCATTTAGAAATGAAATAACTGACAAGTGGACTTTTCTACAATGTTCTCATATTTTCAGATGTTTTTCATGAAAAAGATCCAGATTGAAACTAAAAACCTCTGAAATATGTCACTTTATGTGGAATATGGAATAGATGACAGTTAATAAGTATATTACATAAGTGTATAAGTGAACTGGCTTACTTTGGTTTGTGTCCTCATCGTTCTCATGTTCAGAATCCTCGTTGTCCAAGCCCAGCTCTAAAATCTCACGATTCCTACAAAAGTTAAAGCAGTTATGAGGAAAACGTATCTGTGTCTCTGTGGTCTGTTGGGATAAAAGCAGCAACCTCTTCATAGGAACAATCTTCATTTACCCCCAACTTTTCTTTTTGAACAAAGCTAACAGGATACACAGTAATGAGGCTCTCATCTGTCTGAGATCAGTAAATGTTGGATAATTCCAAACAAAGCTGTTGATTTTACACAGCAGAGCTAGACATGAGTGTCACAACTAAAGAAAGACTTAAAGGGATGAAGATCAGGCCTGAAGAACCCAAACTCTAACCTCAAGCGTCTGATCTGGGGTGCACTGATTGATCGGCCGGCTGATCAATTGGCGCCGATTTCCTTAATTTTGGGGGATCGGCGATTGGCCGATACTTACATATGAAACTGATCTTATCCACTGATCTTGTCTACCTCTACCCGCTAAAACTTGAAAAATGAAAGACTAAAGGAACTGATATAATTAAGTAGTTTAAACAGCAATGCTTTCAACTTTTCATTTATATTTGAGTTAACTATATCATGTGCAGTTAAAACAACAAGTTTGCATTATTTCACGGGTATTGTTAAATGTTTTTCAATAAAATAAGATTGGAACATATAAGGTGTTAGCTGTGGTGCTGTACCTGTCTGTGACTCTGTACCTGTCTGTGACTCTGTACCTGTCTGTGACTCGGTACCTGTCTGTGACTCGGTACCTGTCTGTGACTCGGTACCTGTCTGTGGTGCTGTACCCGTCTGTGGTGCTGTAGTCGTCTGTGGTGCTGTACCCGTCTGTGCTGCTGAACCTGTCTGCGGTGCTGTACCTCTCTGTGGTGCTGAACCTGTCTGCGGTGCTGTACCTCTCTGTGGTGCTGTACCTGTCTGTGGTGCTGTACCTCTCTGTGGTGCTGTACCTGTCTGTGGTGCTGTAGTCCTCTGTGGTGCTGTACCTGTCTGTGACTCTGTACCTGTCTGTGACTCTGTACCTGTCTGTGACTCTATACCTGTCTGTGGTGCTGAACCGTCTGTGGTGCTTTACCTGTCTGCAGTGCTGTACCTGTCTGTGGTGCTGTACCTCTCTGTGGTGCTGTACCTGTCTGTGGTGCTGTACCTGTCTGTGACTCTGTACCTGTCTGTGACTCTGTACCTGTCTGTGGTGCTGTACCCGTCTGTGGTGCTGTAGTCGTCTGCGGTGCTGTACCCCTCTGTGGTGCTGTACCTTTCTGTGGTGCTGTAGTCGTCTGTGGTGCTGTACCCATCTGTGCTGCTGAACCTGTCTGCGGTGCTGTACCTCTCTGTGGTGCTGTACCTGTCTGTGGTGCTGTAGTCCTCTGTGGTGCTGTACCTGTCTGTGACTCTGTACCTGTCTGTGACTCTATACCTGTCTGTGGTGCTGAACCGTCTGTGGTGCTGTAGTCCTCTGTGGTGCTTTACCTGTCTGCAGTGCTGTACCTGTCTGTGGTGCTGTAGTCCTCTGTGGTGCTGTACCTGTCTGTGACTCTGTACCTGTCTGTGACTCTGTACCTGTCTGTGGTGCTGTACCCGTCTGTGGTGCTGTAGTCGTCTGTGGTGCTGTACCCCTCTGTGGTGCTGTACCTTTCTGTGTTGCTGTACCTGTCTGTGGTGCTGTATCTCTCTGTGGTGCTGTAGTCGTCTTTGGTGCTGTAGTCGTCTGTGGTGCTGTACCTGTCAGTGGTGCTGTATTGTCTGTGGTGCTGTACCTCTCTGTGGTGATGTAGTCCTCTGTGGTGCTGTACCTGTCTGTCGTGCTGTACCTGTCTGTGGTGCTGTATCTCTCTGTGGTGCTGTACCTCTCTGTGGTGCTGTAGTCGTCTGCAGTGCTGTACCTGTCTGTGGTTCTGTATTGTCTGTGGTGCTGTAGTTGTCTGTGGTGCTATATTGTCTGTGGTGCTGTATTGTCTGCGGTGCTGTAGTTGTCTGTGGTGCTATATTGTCTGTGGTGCTGTATGGTCTGTGGTGCTGTATTGTCTGTGGTGCTGTATTGTCTGTGGTGCTGTAGTTGTCTGTGGTGCTGTATTGTCTGTGGTGCTGTATGGTCTGTGGTGCTGTAGTTGTCTGTGGTGCTGTATTGTCTGCGGTGCTGTAGTTGTCTGTGGTGCTGTATTGTCTGTGGTTCTGTATTGTCTGTGGTGCTGTAGTCGTCTGTGGTGCTGTAGTCGTCTGTGGTGCTGTAGTTGTCTGTGGTGCTGTAGTTGTCTGTGGTGCTGTATTGTCTGTGGTGCTGTATGGTCTGTGGTGCTGTAGTTGTCTGTGGTGCTGTATTGTCTGCGGTGCTGTAGTTGTCTGTGGTGCTGTATTGTCTGTGGTTCTGTATTGTCTGTGGTGCTGTAGTCGTCTGTGGTGCTGTAGTTGTCTGTGGTGCTGTAGTTGTCTGTGGTTCTGTATTGTCTGTGGTGCTGTAGTTGTCTGTGGTGCTGTAGTTGTCTGTGGTGCTGTAGTTGTCTGTGGTGCTGTATTGTCTGTGGTGCTGTAGTTGTCTGTGGTACTATATTGTCTGTGGTGCTGTAGTTGTCTGTGGTGCTGTATTGTCTGAAGTGCTGTATTGTCTGTGGTGCTGTATTGTCTGTGGTGCTGTAGTTGTCTGTGGTGCTGTAGTTGTCTGTGGTGCTGTAGTTGTCTGTGGTGCTGTATTGTCTGTGGTGCTGTATTGTCTGTGTTGCTGTATTTTCTGTGGTGCTCTATTGTCCGCGGTGCTGTATTGTCCGTGGTGCTGTATTGTCTGTGGTGCTGTATTGTCTGTGGTGCTGTAGTTGTCTGTGGTGCTGTAGTTGTCTGTGGTGCTGTATTGTCTGTGGTACTGTAGTCGTCTGTGGTGCTGTACCTCTCTGTGGTGCTGTATTGTCTGCGGTGCTGTAGTTGTCTGTGGTGCTGTATTGTCTGTGGTTCTGTATTGTCTGTGGTGCTGTAGTTGTCTGTGGTGCTGTAGTTGTCTGTGGTGCTGTATTGTCTGTGGTGCTGTATTGTCTGTGGTGCTGTAGTTGTCTGTGGTGCTGTAGTTGTCTGTGGTGCTGTATTGTCTGTGGTTCTGTATTGTCTGTGGTGCTGTAGTTGTCTGTGGTGCTGTAGTCGTCTGTGGTGCTGTACCCCTCTGTGGTGCTGTACCTTTCTGTGTTGCTGTACCTGTCTGTGGTGCTGTATCTCTCGGTGGTGCTGTAGTCGTCTTTGGTGCTGTAGTCGTCTGTGGAGCTGTACCTGTCAGTGGTGCTGTATTGTCTGTGGTGCTGTACCTCTCTGTGGTGATGTAGTCCTCTGTGGTGCTGTACCTGTCTGTCGTGCTGTACCTGTCTGTGGTGCTGTATCTCTCTGTGGTGCTGTACCTCTCTGTGGTGCTGTAGTCGTCTGCAGTGCTGTACCTGTCTGTGGTTCTGTATTGTCTGTGGTGCTGTAGTTGTCTGTGGTGCTATATTGTCTGTGGTGCTGTATTGTCTGCGGTGCTGTAGTTGTCTGTGGTGCTATATTGTCTGTGGTGCTGTATGGTCTGTGGTGCTGTACTGTCTGTGCTGCTGTATTGTCTGTGGTGCTGTAGTCGTCTGTGGTGCTGTAGTCGTCTGTGGTGCTGTAGTTGTCTGTGGTGCTTTAGTTGTCTGTGGTGCTGTATTGTCTGTGGTGCTGTATGGTCTGTGGTGCTGTAGTTGTCTGTGGTGCTGTATTGTCTGCGGTGCTGTAGTTGTCTGTGGTGCTGTATTGTCTGTGGTTCTGTATTGTCTGTGGTGCTGTAGTCGTCTGTGGTGCTGTAGTTGTCTGTGGTGCTGTAGTTGTCTGTGGTTCTGTATTGTCTGTGGTGCTGTAGTTGTCTGTGGTGCTGTAGTTGTCTGTGGTGCTGTAGTTGTCTGTGGTGCTGTATTGTCTGTGGTGCTGTAGTTGTCTGTGGTGCTATATTGTCTGTGGTGCTGTAGTTGTCTGTGGTGCTGTATTGTCTGTGGTGCTGTAGTTGTCTGTGGTGCTGTAGTTGTCTGTGGTGCTGTAGTTGTCTGTGGTGCTGTAGTTGTCTGTGGTGCTATATTGTCTGTGGTGCTGTAGTTGTCTGTGGTGCTGTATTGTCTGTGGTGCTGTAGTTGTCTGTGGTGCTGTAGTTGTCTGTGGTGCTGTAGTTGTCTGTGGTGCTTTACCTGTCTGCAGTGCTGTACCTGTCTGTGGTGCTGTACCTCTCTGTGGTGCTGTACCTGTCTGTGGTGCTGTACCTGTCTGTGACTCTGTACCTGTCTGTGACTCTGTACCTGTCTGTGGTGCTGTACCCGTCTGTGGTGCTGTAGTCGTCTGCGGTGCTGTACCCCTCTGTGGTGCTGTACCTTTCTGTGGTGCTGTAGTCGTCTGTGGTGCTGTACCCATCTGTGCTGCTGAACCTGTCTGCGGTGCTGTACCTCTCTGTGGTGCTGTACCTGTCTGTGGTGCTGTAGTCCTCTGTGGTGCTGTACCTGTCTGTGACTCTGTACCTGTCTGTGACTCTATACCTGTCTGTGGTGCTGAACCGTCTGTGGTGCTGTAGTCCTCTGTGGTGCTTTACCTGTCTGCAGTGCTGTACCTGTCTGTGGTGCTGTAGTCCTCTGTGGTGCTGTACCTGTCTGTGACTCTGTACCTGTCTGTGACTCTATACCTCTCTGTGGTGCTGTACCTGTCAGTGGTGCTGTATTGTCTGTGGTGCTGTACCTCTCTGTGGTGCTGTACCTGTCTGTCGTGCTGTACCTGTCTGTGGTGCTGTATCTCTCTGTGGTGCTGTACCTCTCTGTGGTGCTGTAGTCGTCTGCAGTGCTGTACCTGTCTGTGGTTCTGTATTGTCTGTGGTGCTGAATCGTCTGTGGTGATGTAGTCCTCTGTGGTGCTGTACCTGTCTGTCGTGCTGTACCTGTCTGTGGTGCTGTATCTCTCTGTGGTGCTGTACCTCTCTGTGGTGCTGTAGTCGTCTGCAGTGCTGTACCTGTCTGTGGTTCTGTATTGTCTGTGGTGCTGTAGTTGTCTGTGGTGCTATATTGTCTGTGGTGCTGTATTGTCTGCGGTGCTGTAGTTGTCTGTGGTGCTATATTGTCTGTGGTGCTGTATGGTCTGTGGTGCTGTATTGTCTGTGGTGCTGTATTGTCTGTGGTGCTGTAGTTGTCTGTGGTGCTGTATTGTCTGTGGTGCTGTATGGTCTGTGGTGCTGTAGTTGTCTGTGGTGCTGTATTGTCTGCGGTGCTGTAGTTGTCTGTGGTGCTGTATTGTCTGTGGTGCTGTAGTTGTCTGTGGTGCTGTATTGTCTGCGGTGCTGTAGTTGTCTGTGGTGCTGTATTGTCTGTGGTTCTGTATTGTCTGTGGTGCTGTAGTCGTCTGTGGTGCTGTAGTTGTCTGTGGTGCTGTAGTTGTCTGTGGTGCTGTAGTTGTCTGTGGTGCTGTATTGTCTGTGGTGCTGTAGTTGTCTGTGGTACTATATTGTCTGTGGTGCTGTAGTTGTCTGTGGTGCTGTATTGTCTGTGGTTCTGTATTGTCTGTGGTGCTGTAGTCGTCTGTGGTGCTGTAGTTGTCTGTGGTGCTGTAGTTGTCTGTGGTTCTGTATTGTCTGTGGTGCTGTAGTTGTCTGTGGTGCTGTAGTTGTCTGTGGTGCTGTAGTTGTCTGTGGTGCTGTATTGTCTGTGGTGCTGTAGTTGTCTGTGGTACTATATTGTCTGTGGTGCTGTAGTTGTCTGTGGTGCTGTATTGTCTGAAGTGCTGTATTGTCTGTGGTGCTGTATTGTCTGTGGTGCTGTAGTTGTCTGTGGTGCTGTAGTTGTCTGTGGTGCTGTAGTTGTCTGTGGTGCTGTATTGTCTGTGGTGCTGTATTGTCTGTGTTGCTGTATTTTCTGTGGTGCTCTATTGTCCGCGGTGCTGTATTGTCCGTGGTGCTGTATTGTCTGTGGTGCTGTATTGTCTGTGGTGCTGTAGTTGTCTGTGGTGCTGTAGTTGTCTGTGGTGCTGTATTGTCTGTGGTTCTGTATTGTCTGTGGTGCTGTAGTTGTCTGTGGTTCTGTATTGTCTGTGGTGCTGTAGTTGTCTGTGGTGCTGTATTGTCTGTGGTGCTGTAGTTGTCTGTGGTGCTGTATTGTCTGTGGTGCTGTAGTCGTCTGTGGTGCTGTATTGTCTGTGGTGCTGTATTGTCTGTGGTGCTGTAGTTGTCTGTGGTGCTGTATTGTCTGTGGTGCTGTAGTTGTCTGTGGTGCTGTAGTTGTCTGTGGTGCTGTATTGTCTGTGGTGCCGTTGTTGTCTGTGGTTCTGTATTGTCTGTGGTGCTGTATTGTCTGTGGTGCTGTAGTTGTCTGTGGTGCTGTAGTTGTCTGTGGTGCTGTATTGTCTGTGTTGCTGTATTGTCTGTGGTGCTGTAGTTGTCTGTGGTGCTGTATTGTCTGTGGTGCTGTATTGTCTGTGGTGCTGTATTGTCTGTGGTGCTGTAGTTGTCTGTGGTGCTGTATTGTCTGTGGTGCTGTATTGTCTGTGGTGCTGTATTGTCTGTGGTGCTGTATTGTCTGTGGTGCTGTATTGTCTGTGGTGCTGTAGTTGTCTGTGGTGCTGTAGTTGTCTGTGGTGCTGTATTGTCTGTGGTGCTGTAGTTGTCTGTGGTGCTGTATTGTCTGTGGTGCTGTAGTTGTCTGTGGTGCTGTATTGTCTGTGGTGCTGTAGTTGTCTGTGGTTCTGTATTGTCTGTGGTGCTGTATTGTCTGTGGTGCTGTATTGTCTGTGGTGCTGTATTGTCTGTGGTTCTGTATTGTCTGTGGTGCTGTATTGTCTGTGGTGCCGTAGTTGTCTGTGGTTCTGTATTGTCTGTGGTGCTGTATTGTCTGTGGTGCTGTATTGTCTGTGGTTCTGTATTGTCTGTGGTTCTGTATTGTCTGTGGTGCTGTAGTTGTCTGTGGTGCTGTATTGTCTGTGGTGCCGTAGTTGTCTGTGGTGCCGTAGTTGTCTGTGGTGCCGTAGTTGTCTGTGGTTCTGTATTGTCTGTGGTGCTGTAGTTGTCTGTGGTGCTGTAGTTGTCTGTGGTGCTGTAGTTGTCTGTGGTGCTGTATTGTCTGTGGTGCTGTATTGTCTGTGGTGCTGTATTGTCTGTGGTGCTGTATTGTCTGTGGTGCCGTAGTTGTCTGTGGTTCTGTATTGTCTGTGGTGCTGTATTGTCTGTGGTGCTGTAGTTGTCTGTGGTGCTGTAGTTGTCTGTGTTGCTGTATTGTCTGTGTTGCTGTATTGTCTGTGGTGCTGTAGTTGTCTGTGGTGCTGTATTGTCTGTGGTGCTGTATTGTCTGTGGTGCTGTATTGTCTGTGGTGCTGTAGTTGTCTGTGGTGCTGTAGTTGTCTGTGGTGCTGTATTGTCTGTGGTTCTGTATTGTCTGTGGTGCTGTAGTTGTCTGTGGTTCTGTATTGTCTGTGGTGCTGTAGTTGTCTGTGGTGCTGTATTGTCTGTGGTGCTGTAGTTGTCTGTGGTGCTGTAGTTGTCTGTGGTGCTGTAGTTGTCTGTGGTGCTGTATTGTCTGTGGTGCTGTAGTTGTCTGTGGTGCTGTATTGTCTGTGGTGCTGTATTGTCTGTGGTGCTGTAGTTGTCTGTGGTGCTGTATTGTCTGTGGTGCTGTAGTTGTCTGTGGTGCTGTAGTTGTCTGTGGTGCTGTATTGTCTGTGTTGCTGTATTGTCTGTGGTGCTGTAGTTGTCTGTGGTGCTGTATTGTCTGTGGTGCTGTATTGTCTGTGGTGCTGTATTGTCTGTGGTGCTGTAGTTGTCTGTGGTGCTGTAGTTGTCTGTGGTGCTGTATTGTCTGTGGTTCTGTATTGTCTGTGGTGCTGTAGTTGTCTGTGGTTCTGTATTGTCTGTGGTGCTGTAGTTGTCTGTGGTGCTGTATTGTCTGTGGTGCTGTAGTTGTCTGTGGTGCTGTAGTTGTCTGTGGTGCTGTAGTTGTCTGTGGTGCTGTATTGTCTGTGGTGCTGTAGTTGTCTGTGGTGCTGTATTGTCTGTGGTGCTGTATTGTCTGTGGTGCTGTAGTTGTCTGTGGTGCTGTATTGTCTGTGGTGCTGTAGTTGTCTGTGGTGCTGTAGTTGTCTGTGGTGCTGTATTGTCTGTGGTGCTGTAGTTGTCTGTGGTGCTGTATTGTCTGTGGTGCTGTAGTTGTCTGTGGTGCTGTATTGTCTGTGGTGCTGTATTGTCTGTGGTGCTGTATTGTCTGTGGTTCTGTATTGTCTGTGGTTCTGTATTGTCTGTGGTGCTGTATTGTCTGTGGTGCTGTATTGTCTGTGGTGCTGTATTGTCTGTGGTGCTGTATTGTCTGTGGTGCTGTATTGTCTGTGGTGCCGTAGTTGTCTGTGGTTCTGTATTGTCTGTGGTGCTGTATTGTCTGTGGTGCTGTATTGTCTGTGGTGCTGTATTGTCTGTGGTGCTGTAGTTGTCTGTGGTGCTGTATTGTCTGTGGTGCTGTATTGTCTGTGGTGCTGTATTGTCTGTGGTGCTGTAGTTGTCTGTGGTGCTGTAGTTGTCTGTGGTGCTGTATTGTCTGTGGTTCTGTATTGTCTGTGGTGCTGTAGTTGTCTGTGGTTCTGTATTGTCTGTGGTGCTGTAGTTGTCTGTGGTGCTGTATTGTCTGTGGTGCTGTATTGTCTGTGGTGCTGTATTGTCTGTGGTGCTGTAGTTGTCTGTGGTGCTGTATTGTCTGTGGTGCTGTAGTTGTCTGTGGTGCTGTATTGTCTGTGGTGCTGTAGTTGTCTGTGGTGCTGTATTGTCTGTGGTGCTGTAGTTGTCTGTGGTGCTGTATTGTCTGTGGTGCTGTAGTTGTCTGTGGTGCTGTATTGTCTGTGGTGCTGTAGTTGTCTGTGGTGCTGTATTGTCTGTGGTGCTGTAGTTGTCTGTGGTGCTGTATTGTCTGTGGTGCTGTATTGTCTGTGGTGCTGTATTGTCTGTGGTTCTGTATTGTCTGTGGTGCTGTATTGTCTGTGGTGCTGTATTGTCTGTGGTGCTGTATTGTCTGTGGTGCTGTATTGTCTGTGGTGCCGTAGTTGTCTGTGGTTCTGTATTGTCTGTGGTGCTGTATTGTCTGTGGTGCTGTATTGTCTGTGGTGCTGTATTGTCTGTGGTTCTGTATTGTCTGTGGTTCTGTATTGTCTGTGGTGCTGTATTGTCTGTGGTGCTGTATTGTCTGTGGGGCTGTATTGTCTGTGGTGCTGTAGTTGTCTGTGGTTCTGTATTGTCTGTGGTGCTGTAGTTGTCTGTGGTGCTGTATTGTCTGTGGTGCTGTAGTTGTCTGTGGTGGTGTAGTTGTCTGTGGTGCTGTAGTTGTCTGTGGTGCTGTATTGTCTGTGGTGCTGTAGTTGTCTGTGGTGCTGTATTGTCTGTGGTGCTGTATTGTCTGTGGTGCTGTATTGTCTGTGGTGCTGTATTGTCTGTGGTGCTGTAGTTGTCTGTGGTGCTGTATTGTCTGTGGTGCTGTAGTTGTCTGTGGTGCTGTATTGTCTGTGGTGCTGTAGTTGTCTGTGGTGCTGTATTGTCTGTGGTGCTGTATTGTCTGTGGTGCTGTATTGTCTGTGGTTCTGTATTGTCTGTGGTTCTGTATTGTCTGTGGTGCTGTATTGTCTGTGGTGCTGTATTGTCTGTTGTGCTGTAGTTGTCTGTGGTGCTGTATTGTCTGTGGTGCCGTAGTTGTCTGTGGTTCTGTATTGTCTGTGGTGCTGTATTGTCTGTGGTGCTGTATTGTCTGTGGTGCTGTATTGTCTGTGGTTCTGTATTGTCTGTGGTTCTGTATTGTCTGTGGTGCTGTATTGTCTGTGGTGCTGTATTGTCTGTGGGGCTGTATTGTCTGTGGTGCTGTAGTTGTCTGTGGTGCTGTATTGTCTGTGGTGCTGTATTGTCTGTGGTGCTGTATTGTCTGTGGGGCTGTATTGTCTGTGGTGCTGTAGTTGTCTGTGGTTCTGTATTGTCTGTGGTGCTGTATTGTCTGTGGTGCTGTATTGTCTGTGGTGCTGTATTGTCTGTGGTGCTGTATTGTCTGTGGTTCTGTATTGTCTGTGGTTCTGTATTGTCTGTGGTGCTGTATTGTCTGTGGGGCTGTATTGTCTGTGGTGCTGTAGTTGTCTGTGGTTCTGTATTTTCTGTGGTGCTATATAGCCTAGCTTCCTTGCTTCCACTCTAAACACTCTCTCCGTGCAGAATTAAACCTCTAACAGTAGATTTAACTGCTCACCAAAGACTTAATGCCAACACTTCCCTTTAAGCACATTCTAAACCAGCCCACTTTTGTCCACTCTGTGTTGAAACCCTTGCTGAAGATTCAAACATGTTTGCTAAATCATGTTAGCATGTTGAGCTAATATGACATGTGTTAAGGGTTAAATGACCAGGAAAAAGGGGATTGTGGACCTGGCCCCGTGCTGACAGTCCTTCAAAATGACCCCAAAGTCAGTGTTTACTACTGTAGGTCACATGGAGACATCAGTACTAAAGTCAGACTTTAATATTTACATTAATATTTTAATGCTTACATATCTAAGCTGTTCATACTCCAGATTAAAGATGCATTATATGTTTTAATCAAACACACCCTGAAACACTGTTCTTACTTTTTGACATGTTAACCATAAAATAAATCACATGAAAACAGAAATATGTTCTAATGGCTACTGTGTGCAATAATGCATAGACTGTAATAATCTTGCTAAAGACAACTAAGATATCTTCCTGATGACTATTACTGTGAAACAGGACAAGCTCACTGCATTCATTTGTGGTTTTTAGGGTAAAGACAGATGACTGGTTGTTCTCACCTCTTCCTGTCCATCTGCTGGTTGTCCAGGTTGGTCTGCTGGTTCATGGCCTTAATCCAGTAGATGAGAGCCTGGAACACGTAGGCCACGTGCTTCAGAGAGCACACATCCAGCACAGGCAGCACATCAGAGTGCTCATCGTTGTGGGAGCGCATCAGTGACAAGGCATAGTTCAGGAAGTCGCCCCGTGCTGACATCATCCCATGGCGAGCTGTCAGAAGAGTAGCTGCTCTCCTGGGACAAAAATAAAAAACACAGACATTTAGCCTTTATTTATTTAGCTAGATAGATAAGGTATGCAGAATCAGTGACATCCTGTAAACCACTTCTTAAAACACATTTTTACAGACTTGCTTTTATGTGATGTCGTCTTCTATCTTTTACCGTCTCCCGTCTTTTATCACTTTTCTCTCTTAGATCTACTTCTCTGTCAAATCTGACCTTAAAGGGATACTTCAACATTTTGGCAAATTCGCCTATTGCCTAATCCCTATAGTCTCAGTAATAGGTTTGTTTCCTTAAATTCCATCTGCTAACATTGTGTTAGCGGTGCAGCTGGTTTAACAGTCCCCCAGATCTAGAAACAGCTTGCACCAACAACTAAAGGAAACGAACCTATTACTAAGACTATAGGAATTTTTGCAATGGGCGAATTTGCCAAAATGTTGAAGTATCCCTTTAAAGCCTCTATATCTGCTCTTCTTGGCGTTGTATTTTATGCTCACTGATTCTTATTTGATATCTCCACTATCTCCACTTAGAGCACCCCCTTTCTTTTATTGCTGTTACTGTCTCTCCCTCCATTTACAGCTATATTGGTTTTACTAGACTAACCATTATTTATGATTATGATTAATATCTCTTACTATCTCTTACTGTCTAGAATTTTAATTTTTGCATGATAACTTATAAATCGCTACACATTTGAACTGTTTTTATTCTCCTCCTTACATTTTGATTTATATTCTTTTCCACCTCTTCCCAACATTTTCAGTGCTTTTACATTGATTTAAATCACCAACACAAAGGATGTATAAGTATAAAACTCAACAACCCAAAATTTAAGAAATGGAAAACTGTACCAACTTTCTCAGGTTAAGAATCACATTTGTATTAATTTGGAAGAAGAAAAAAAAACGCACAAAAAAACAATAATAATGAAACAAAGTTCCTTAACAAAGTCCCCCAAATAATAACTCAAAAATACCTTTACAGGCTCTTATTTTTTTCAGCTCATTGATTTCAGTTCTTTAAACTCCCTCCCCCCTTTAATTCAGCGGCCAATAGGAATGCTCCCTCTGACCTAAGCCTGATTGGCTGCGAGTACTAGCCTCCTCATTGACTGGGGCATGTCCCTTGCTGGTTTTCTCAAGTGAGATAGCAGCGCCATGCCCCGGTGCAGTGGAAAAATAAAAAGTACGACATTAACTTTAAACTGTCTGTCGTCAACTTTGTGTTTGTTTAGTTCCTTACCAGGATTTAAAGTGTTTAGAGAGTGTTGAGTTGACAGAAGAAGACAAAAGTATAACTATGGTACTGTAATCTTGTCTTAAAAATGTAAAGGTGATATTCATACTGGTGTAAATAAATACTTTGATTAAATTTTCCATATTTTTCCAATTTTTGCTAAGCAAGATTTTTGTGAGAAAGGAATTAAACGCCTGTTCCAAATAAACGCCTGGTCCCAAATAAACTCCCCGGCTATTATTCGTTTTTTACGGTATATGGGTTTTTATGATGACTTTCTGTTGACATCATTTTAGTGTTTACAATGTTCTGCTAGTTTTTTATGATGTTGAAGTTACATTGCTGGCTGAGTTGTTCATGGGTTCTTCTGTTGTTGGGGTTTTGTCTTTATTGTGATGTTTTGCTGTTTGCGTTTGATGCTTTGTAATTGTGATTCTGCTTATTGTCAAAGCACTTTGTAAACCTCTGTTTTTAAAGGTGCTATACAAATAAAGTTTATTATTTTATTATTATTATAATTTAGTGCAAACACATCTGGACTGAACATACAGAGGGACTGAATATACACGTAATGTCCCTTTTATCTGATAATGTCAAGACTTACAACCATAAAGAACTGTCCGTGTAGTTTACCTGCGACCTTCCAGAGTGCGAAGGCTGGCCTCCTCCCGCGCAGTCATGCGCTCCCTGCGGGCCGAGTGCTGGGAGGCATGAAGCGGGTGACTGGGATGACCCGGGTCACCAGCAGAGGACAGTGCTGAGCCATATCTTAACTGAGCTTCTGTTGAGTCCATAATTGATACCATCCAGTTCCAAGTGGGAATCAGCTTCTCTTCAACATAGTTCTGGTCAAACACAATCAACAGATAAATAAAAACACACACTATTGACAACACTGGTCAGTGAAGCAGCTTTGGCCCTACATTACAGAGTCAACTAGACAAGAACGTAATGGTTCTGTTTGATTGTTTCTGACAAACTGCTGAACTGAATGAAGGTCAACACCGCTGTATCATGATTCTGATCAGTCATTCTAACCAGTAAACCAGTTCCTGCCTCGGTCTACTGTCATCACCAGGAGATGGAAGGATATCTTACCTGTAAGTTCACAGCATCCTGATAAGTCAGCTTTACAGCAGCAGGATACTGGGAGTAGACCAGGTGGTTGTACTTGGGAATCAGACTCATGAGGTCCGAAATCTGCCTGATGACGATGCTGTAGGCTCGGGCCAGGCTGCTGGCAGATGTCAGATAGCTGCTGGAGTTGCTGGCCTCCAGAGCAGCCGCTGCCGCTGCAGCACTGGAGCTGATGGCGCTGGAGCGGCGGAGGTTGTTTGGATCGATGTAGATCAGGCCTGTGGAGCTGGCTGTCAAACACACAAACATCACAACAGGTTGAGTTGATTATCTTTTTTTAAGTTATTTGGAGCCGCAGAAAAATCAAATGTAAACAGCAAAGAAAGCAGGAAAAATATCACTCAACACAAATATGAACACCATAGAGGCACAAAATGTAGAACAACTTTAGTTATTTCCTAATGTTGAAATCATTTTTAAGGAGTGTTTGAGAGTAGAGTTTATCACTAACACATCTGTCTTCATTACAGCAGCAGCCTGTTAGTTTAATAGTTGAACTATCATCGTTTAGTAGTTGGCACCATCAGGTAGAGGGGAGACTGAAATCTGCTGCTCTACAACTAGATTAACATTAAGGCTCCATAGCATGCAGTCAGCTGGTTGGTTGGTCTATGAGCTCTGGTCTGACCACAATCTCACTGGTAGGACAACAGCAGAAAACAAGAGAGAGAGAGAGACAAATGATAATAAAGAAAAGTAAAGCTGTAGGGTAACATTAGTGTGAGAGCTCTCAGTAGCAACCAGCAGCACAGAACAACTAGAACTGTGGCTCTAGAATGCTGACATGAAACAGCAGGAAAATACCACAGCAAACACATCTCTTTCTGCTCTCACCTACAGAATGTAAACAATGCCTGTAAGAACCTGAACAGCAGAAATCAAGAGCAGTCGAAACAATAGTTCATGGTTCTTGGATGGTCTTGGACGAGTCACTAGGGCTGACGAGTCACTAGGTGACTGGATTAAAACAATCCTCATATGCTTGGAGACTTCTCTAAAACCAGTCATGTGTCCACGTATGCCCGCGGTGTAAGCTTGTAGCACGCCGTGTTCAACACGGACGGCAGTGATGTTGGCAAATACAGCGCTGTGCCAGCGCTGTAATGGTGAAGTGTCCTGATAAAAGGTTTGAATAACCAAAAAGATAGATAGAGAGATAGACGGATGTACTTCATTGATCCCAAACTGGGAAATTTTAGTGTTAGAGTTAGCTCGAAGTCAACATGTAAGCAGCAGAGGAAAATATAATACACAGTAAATAAACAGTAAATAAAAATTCAAAACTTGACCTTAAATCACAAATTAAGTAAATACGAGGTATAAAAATATTTATAAGCAGTATATAAAATAGTGTCAGATACGTGAAAAAAGAATAATAAATGTGAGAATAACACTGCAAATCTGCGATCACTGGTTTTACTGCAACAGGTATTAAAATGTAAAACATGTAGTGCTTGGAGATAGAGTTCAAATGTGCAAAAGGTATGATTGTCAAAGTTGTGCAGATGAGGAGTGCATTTAAAGTGCAAGTACAGTTGTGAAACACAGCAAATTTTACAACCAGAAAGAGTACTGGCTAATAAGTGGAAAGACTGTGCAAGATGAAAATGTGCAATAAAAACAGGGCAAGAAGAAGGAGGCATTTAAGGACGCGGACAGTCAGGGTGGGAGCTCTCTGCCTGACAGAGGTGAACTATTATAGAGACTTATTGCTTGGGGTAGGAAGGATTTTCTGTATCTGTCATTGTGGCAGCAGAGCTGCACCAGTCTGTTTGAGAAAGCACTCCATCGTCCGTCCAGCAGGTGGTGCATAGAGTGGTTAGGGTTATCCATGATGGATAACAGTTTGTTGAGAGTCCTTCTCTCTGACACCACCACAAAAGTGTCAAGTTTGCAGCCGGTCACTGAGCTAGTTCTCCTCATCAGCTTGTCAAGTCTGCTGGTCTCCCCTGCTCTGATACTGCTCCCCCAGCAGACCACAGCAAAGTGAAGAGCACTGGCGACAACAGACTAGTAGATCTCCAAGTCTGCTGTCAATGTGGACACCCAGGTACTTGTACTCCTCCACCACGGCCACACTTCCCAGTCAGACAAAATGTGGTCTGTCTGTCAGGTAGTCAGTAATCCAGGAGGTGATGTACAAGTCCACACCCATCAACTGCAGCTTCTCACTCAGCAGGTCAGGCTGGGTGGTGTTGAACGCACTGGAGAAATCAAAGAAGGTGATTCTCACAGTGCATCCGCTGCCCTCCAGATGTGAGTGAGCACGCTGCAGCAGGTAGACGATGGCATCGTCCACCCCCAGTTGTGGCTGGTAGGCAAACTGTAGAGGGTCCATGGATGGTCTCACCTGCGGCCTGATGTGGGTCAAGACCAGCCTCTCCAGCACCTTCATCACATGTGATGAGAAAGCGACAGGCCGGTAGTCCTTGAGGTCAGAAAGTTTTCTACATGCAAAGAGACTGCACTGGTGAAAGTACAGATGTCACGGTTTAGCTGCTGCAGCCTGCAGGACTCAGTCATCATGGACAAAGGTCTGTGTCTGCAGAGGATTTCATAAACTTCACTGATGACCCGGCAGTTTTACAGAGCAGGCTTCATGATTCAGACCTGCTGTGGCGCTTCATGCGTCTCTCTTTCACATTCAGAACTGAAACATTTAACTAGGATTCCTTTCACATTCAGAGCTCTGACGTCTCAGCTGCAGCATGGTTTTCAAAAGGGTTCAGCATCCAAAGCATTTAAAAAGACTACATATGAAGGCCACCAGCTACAACTTCCTGATTCCACACAGTACAAAATGTTGCTGGTAAAGACACACACAGTATGAATCTCTTCTGGTTTGGGCTTTTCAAAGTAAGTCTGTTTTAGCATTTCTTTGAAGAAACTCCATTCATTTGCACATAATGGTTTTATCTTAAAAAGCTCTTGGGATGATTCCACTACACTCAGAATCCAGTGAATGTAGGGAGATTTACTGAGGTGAACTTTAGGAAGACTGACAGAGCTCTGACCGCAGGGAGACAGAGCCAACATGCAGCTCATTCATGGCTGCTGTGAAAGCTGAGACACGGTGATGCTGTTGTAGCAGCAGATTCAAGCAAGTTAAGGCATGAGAATGGCAAGGAGTTCTCTGGCCAGACACAGCAGCTTCCTGGTGAGTTTATGAGCTCAAATTTACTCAGGATGCAGATATCTGCTCAGTGTATGAGCTCAGATTTACTCAGGATGCAGATATCTGCTGAGATTATGAGCTCAGATTTACTCAGGATGCAGATATCTGCTGAGTTTATGAGCTCAGATTTACTCAGGATGCAGATATCTGCTGAGTTTATGAGCTCAGATTTACCCAGGATGCAGATATCTGCTGAGTTTATGAGCTCAGATTTACTCAGGATGCAGATATCTGCTGAGTTTATGAGCTCAGATTTACCCAGGATGCAGATATCTGCTGAGTTTATGAGCTCAGATTTACCCAGGATGCAGATATCTGCTGAGTTTATGAGCTCAGATTTATTTAGGATGCAGATATCTGCTGAGATTATGAGCTCAAATTTACTTATGGTGCAGATATCTGCTGAGTTTATGAGCTCAGATTTACTCAGGATGCAGATATCTGCTGAGATTATGAGCTCAGATTTATTTAGGATGCAGATATCTGCTGAGATTATGAGCTCAGATTTATTTAGGATGCAGATATCTGCTGAGATTATGAGCTCAGATTTATTTAGGATGCAGATATCTGCTGAGATTATGAGCTCAGATTTATTTAGGATGCAGATATCTGCTGAGATTATGAGCTCAGATTTATTTAGGATGCAGATATCTGCTGAGATTATGAGCTCAGATTTATTCAGGATGCAGATATCTGCTGAGTTTATGAGCTCAGATTTATTTAGGATGCAGATATCTGCTGAGATTATGAGCTCAGATTTATTTAGGATGCAGATATCTGCTGAGATTATGAGCTCAGATTTATTTAGGATGCAGATATCTGCTGAGATTATGAGCTCAGATTTACCCAGGATGCAGATATCTGCTGAGTTTATGAGCTCAGATTTATTTAGGATGCAGATATCTGCTGAGTTTATGAGCTCAGATTTACCCAGGATGCAGATATCTGCTGAGTTTATGAGCTCAGATTTATTTAGGATGCAGATATCTGCTGAGATTATGAGCTCAGATTTACTTATGGTGCAGATATCTGCTGAGTTTATGAGCTCAGATTTACTCAGGATGCAGATATCTGCTGAGTTTATGAGCTCAGATTTACTCAGGATGCAGATATCTGCTGAGTTTATGAGCTCAGATTTACTCAGGATGCAGATATCTGCTGAGTGTTTGAGCTCAGATTTACTCAGGATGCAGATATCTGCTGAGTTTATGAGCTCAGATTTACTCAGGATGCAGATATCTGCTGAGATTATGAGCTCAGATTTATTCAGGATGCAGATATCTGCTGAGATTATGAGCTCAGATTTACTCAGGATGCAGATATCTGCTGAGTGTTTGAGCTCAAATTTACTCAGGATGCAGATATCTGCTGAGATTATGAGCTCAGATTTACTCAGGATGCAGATATCTGCTGAGATTATGAGCTCAGATTTACTCAGGATGCAGATATCTGCTGAGATTATGAGCTCGGATTTACTCAGGATGCAGATATCTGCTGAGTGTTTGAGCTCAAATTTACTCAGGATGCAGATATCTGCTGAGATTATGAGCTCAGATTTATTCAGGATGCAGATATCTGCTGAGATTATGAGCTCAGATTTACTCAGGATGCAGATATCTGCTGAGTTTATGAGCTCAGATTTATTTAGGATGCAGATATCTGCTGAGATTATGAGCTCAGATTTATTTAGGATGCAGATATCTGCTGAGATTATGAGCTCAGATTTACTCAGGATGCAGATATCTGCTGAGATTATGAGCTCAGATTTACTCAGGATGCAGATATCTGCTGAGTTTATGAGCTCAGATTTACTCAGGATGCAGATATCTGCTGAGATTATGAGCTCAGATTTACTCAGGATGCAGATATCTGCTGAGATTATGAGCTCAGATTTACTCAGGATGCAGATATCTGCTGAGTGTTTGAGCTCAAATTTACTCAGGATGCAGATATCTGCTGAGTGTTTGAGCTCAAATTTACTCAGGATGCAGATATCTGCTGAGTGTTTGAGCTCAAATTTACTCAGGATGCAGATATCTGCTGAGATTATGAGCTCAGATTTACTCAGGATGCAGATATCTGCTGAGATTATGAGCTCAGATTTACTCAGGATGCAGATATCTGCTGAGTTTATGAGCTCAGATTTACTCAGGATGCAGATATCTGCTGAGATTATGAGCTCAGATTTACTCAGGATGCAGATATCTGCTGAGATTATGAGCTCAGATTTATTTAGGATGCAGATATCTGCTGAGATTATGAGCTCAGATTTATTTAGGATGCAGATATCTGCTGAGATTATGAGCTCAGATTTACTCAGGATGCAGATATCTGCTGAGATTATGAGCTCAGATTTACTCAGGATGCAGATATCTGCTGAGATTATGAGCTCAGATTTATTTAGGATGCAGATATCTGCTGAGATTATGAGCTCAGATTTATTCAGGATGCAGATATCTGCTGAGATTATGAGCTCAGATTTATTCAGGATGCAGATATCTGCTGAGATTATGAGCTCAGATTTATTTAGGATGCAGATATCTGCTGAGATTATGAGCTCAGATTTATTTAGGATGCAGATATCTGCTGAGATTATGAGCTCAGATTTATTTAGGATGCAGATATCTGCTGAGATTATGAGCTCAGATTTATTCAGGATGCAGATATCTGCTGAGATTATGAGCTCAGATTTATTTAGGATGCAGATATCTGCTGAGATTATGAGCTCAGATTTACTCAGGATGCAGATATCTGCTGAGATTATGAGCTCAAATTTACTTATGGTGCAGATATCTGCTGAGATTATGAGCTCAGATTTATTTAGGATGCAGATATCTGCTGAGATTATGAGCTCAGATTTATTTAGGATGCAGATATCTGCTGAGATTATGAGCTCAGATTTATTTAGGATGCAGATATCTGCTGAGATTATGAGCTCAGATTTATTTAGGATGCAGATATCTGCTGAGATTATGAGCTCAGATTTATTTAGGATGCAGATATCTGCTGAGATTATGAGCTCAGATTTATTCAGGATGCAGATATCTGCTGAGATTATGAGCTCAGATTTATTCAGGATGCAGATATCTGCTGAGATTATGAGCTCAGATTTACTCAGGATGCAGATATCTGCTGAGATTATGAGCTCAGATTTACTCAGGATGCAGATATCTGCTGAGATTATGAGCTCAGATTTACTCAGGATGCAGATGTGTAGAGTTTTCAGTTCAATATACACGAGAGATGAAAATATCCATTCAGATAGGTGAGCTTGCCTGATCCAGGTCCAGAGATGGTGTTCAAAGTTCTCACAAATATGTGGTTGCAAAACCTAAAGTGAACAGCCTTTCTGGCGGACCATGTTCCTGTAATGTAAGTTCAGCTTTGAGCCTTGTCAAACCACGCTGTGAATGAGAGAGCTTTAGTTCTCGTGTGTGAAATGTTAGAGTTATGCATGAGGTAGAGGATGTTAAAATGATTCAGTGTCCCGCTGCTTTACTGTCAAACTGGGAAATAAAATAAACTACAAAAGCAGAAATAAATGGAAAAGGATCCCTAAGAGCCCAAATGATGGCATTATCTAACGTCATTATTTCACCTGCTTTCCTTTTTACTTTAATAAATAAACAGTGATCAGAACTTTATTGCACTTTGTAAAAAGTATGTTTTTAGAGGACCCGTAAATACCAATACTTAATATAGAAGTAGGTAATCTAAGGGACTTTTTGTTCGTTTGTCTGGTGCTGTTTCTTCAGAGAAAAGCTAAAATGATTGTTTCTTATTGAAGTACTGGATTAATGCAGCCCTACTGAGCATGCCTGTCTGGCCTGTCACTGTGAGGATCCTTTTAGTCTTACTCAGCTCTTCAGGTTAGAAAATAGGGAATTCTAATTACATTAAGAAGAATCACATCCCTTAAATGTACATTTCACCTGCAAATGTTGACAGATCAAAACAAATGTACTCACCAGCTGGTGTTGAGGAGCTTGAGGGAACGTTTCCTGCGGCCCGTTGGCTGGGGGTGTTTCGTACAGCCCACTGCATGGAACGTGGAGCCTGGGCTGCACTGTTGCTGTGTGAAGTGCTGGAGGTCCTTTCCAGAGGCTCGTCCAGAAGAAATGTCTCCTGGTCAACGTCGTCGCTCTGACTGCTGCTGCTGTCAGAATCACTGGAGTCATTAGACTGGGAGTCATCCTCTGAAAAGAAGGCAGGGACACTGCTGGCACCTTCACACAGCAGCAGGAAAAAGAAGAACACTGGTTGGAAAACCATCTCATCCCCTTTTTCTGCCTTTTTATATGAAAAATCTACTTTACTGGGTTAACAGTGCAGGTCCATGAATCACTAGGATTGGGTTTTACCTATTAGTTATGAACATTTAACCTTCAGAGTATCAGCTATCACCGCTAAATGTTAAAATACTCCTTCACAAAAGCAGCAGGTTGGACCAAGCACGCACAAGCATGGCATGAAGAGTGTGAGCTCTTGGTAAAATTCTTTCTATCTATGCTTAAAACAGAGACACTGGTTTCAGGGGCTCTGGAAGTGATCTACAGATCCAGTATTGTTTTCACAGAGTTACATTCAGTCTCACTGCTCAATGCTAATATGAGAAATAATGATCTAAAACTATTAACAAACAGGCTCTTGAATGTGAAGTAATGCTCCTTACGAAGATAAAGGCAGGCCTGATGCTGCTGCAGCCTATTCTTCACAAACTTCAGAACATTTCTCATCACTCATTCACCCTCAGAAAAACACATTTGTGCCTCATAACTCACACTGCTGTGGATCACACTGAAACAACACGTGCATATTTAACAGTTTGACTTTAGAAAAGACCGAATGGGTGGTGTGTCCCGTACAGCATGGTGCCATCCCGTATGCTTGTGTATCTTCATAGAGTGTCCTTGTATTCAGAATAGACAGTAATACGCTAAAGCATCCTCCCAGGGTATTGAACCATAGCCATGGTGTTGCTGTAATCATCGCCTTGACAACGGTGCTGTGTAATGTCTGCAGGTTTATAATAAATTCTGTTTCCATCAGCAGCACCTCTGCCTGTGTGAAGATACTTTAAACGTGAAGACAAACGTGCACATATTTACAGGCACATGAATTCTCACTCGCCAAACCCTGGCATGGCGCGGACGCAGTAGTACGGCCTCTAAAACCACCACTGTTCACTATGAGCCCTGACAACATGAGTTTAAGACACTTGAATCCTTCTTTCTGGGAGTGCATTAGTGATGAAAATGATTATGCTTATTAATAACCATAGCAGCCATGCCTTCTCCTGTAAACATCGCCTTATTAACATGTTTTTTATTGTTTTTAGACTTGAAGTGTTCAGATAGAGGGTTAACTGAAGCTCTGTAGAGACATGCTCTGTGTTCAGTCTGCTTTTAAATGAAAGAAATGTCAGTGACAGCCTGCAGCCTTTAAATTAAATCCATGTGGTGTTTGGCCAGAGATTACTTTGCCTACAGTGGGTACGGAAAGTATTCAGACCTCCTTACATTTTTCACTCTCTGTTACTCTGCAGCCGTTTGCTAAAATCATTGAAGTTGATTTTTTTCGTCATTAATGTACACAGCAGCCCATTTTGACAGAAAACAGAGAATTGTAGACATTTTTGCAAAATTTATTAAAGAACAAAAACTAAAATATCCCACGGCCACAAGTTTTCTGGCCCTTTGCTCAGCACTGAGTAGAAGCACCCTTCTGAGGGAATACAGCCATGAGTCTTCTTGGAAATGATGCTACAAGTGTTTCACTGCTGGATTGGGGGATCCTCTGCCAGCCCCCCCCCCAAACCCCTCCTTTGTTATTTTAGCTGTTCCTAAACCCCTCTGTTGCGATTTTAGCTGTTCCTAAACCCCTCCTTTGTTATTGTAGCAGTTCCTAAACCCCTCCGTTACTATTTTAGCTGTTCCTAAACCCCTCCTTTGTTATTGTAGCTGTTCCTAAACCCCTCCTTTGTTATTGTAGCTGTTCCTAAACCCCTCCTTTGTTATTGTAGCTGTTCCTTAACCTCTCCGTTGTTATTGTAGCTGTTCCTAAACCCCTCCTTTGTTATTGTAGCTGTTCCTAAACCCCTCCGTTGTTATTGTAGCTGTTCCTTAACCTCTCCGTTGTTATTGTAGCTGTTCCTAAACCCCTCCTTTGTTATTGTAGCTGTTCCTAAACCTCTCCGTTGCTATTTTAGCTGTTCCTAAACCCCTCCTTTGTTATCGTAGCTGTTCCTAAACCCCTCTGTTGCTATTTTAGCTGTTCCTAAACCCCTCTTTTGTTATTGTAGCTGTTCCTAAACCCCTCCTTTGTTATTGTAGCTGTTCCTAAACCCCTCCTTTGTTATTGTAGCTGTTCCTTAACCTCTCCGTTGCTATTTTAGCTGTTCCTAAACCCCTCCTTTGTTATTGTAGCTGTTCCTAAACCCCTCCTTTGTTATTGTAGCTGTTCCTAAACCCCTCCTTTGTTATTGTAGCTGTTCCTAAACCCCTCCTTTGTTATTGTAGCTGTTCCTTAACCTCTCCGTTGCTATTTTAGCTGTTCCTAAACCCCTCCTTTGTTATTGTAGCTGTTCCTAAACCCCTCCTTTGTTATTGTAGCTGTTCCTAAACCCCTCCTTTGTTATTGTAGCTGTTCCTAAACCCCTCTGTTGCTATTGTAGCTGTTCCTAAACCCCTCCTTTGTTATTGTAGCTGTTCCTAAACCCCTCCTTTGTTATTGTAGCTGTTCCTAAACCCCTCTTTTGTTATTGTAGCTGTTCCTAAACCCCTCCTTTGGTTTTGTAGCTGTTCCTAAACCCCTCCTTTGTTATTGTAGCTGTTCCTAAACCCCTCCTTTGTTATTGTAGCTGTTCCTAAACCCCTCCTTTGTTATTTTAGCTGTTCCTAAACCCCTCCTTTGTTATTGTAGCTGTTCCTAAACCCCTCCTTTGTTATTGTAGCTGTTCCTAAACCCCTCCTTTGGTATTGTAGCTATGGTCTTAGGGTCATTGACTTGTTGGAAGGTCACCCTTCGGCCCAGCCTGAGGTGCTCAGCACTCTGGAAAAGGTTTTCCTCCAGGACATCGCTGTACTTGGCTGCATTTATTTTTCCTTCAATTGCAACCAGTCGTCCTGTCCCTGCAGCTGAGAAACACCCCCAGAGTATGATGCCGCCACCACCATGCTTCACTGTTGGGATTGTACTGGGCAGGTGATGAGAGGTGCCTGGTTTTCTCCACACATACCATTTGGAATTAAGGCCAAAAAGTTCAATCTTGTTCTCATCAGACCAAAGAATCTTATTTCTCATAGACTGGGAGTCCTTCATGTGTTTTTTGGCAAACTCACTGCAGGCTTTCATGTGTCTTATACTGAGGAGAGGCTTCCCTCAGCCACTCTGCCATAAAGTCCCGATTGGTGGAGGGCTGCAGCAATGGTTGACTTTTAGAACTTTCCCCCATCTCCCATTGCATCTCTGGAGCCACAGTGATCTTTGGCTTCTTCTTCACCTCTCTCACCAAGGCTCTTCTCCCCTGATTGCTCAGTTTGGCCGGACAGCCAGCTCTAGGAGGAGTTCTGGTTGTCCCAAACTTCTTCCATGTAAGGATCATGGAGGCCACTGTGCTCTGAGGAACCTTAAGTGCAGCAGAAATTCTTGTGTAACCGTGGCCACATCTGTGCCTCGCCACAGTTCTGTCTCTGAGCTCTTCAGGCAGTTCCTTCAACCTCATGGTTCTCATTTGCTCTGACATGCTCTGTGAGACAGGTGTGTGCCTTTCCTAATCAAGTCCAATCAATTCAATTAAACACAGCTGGACTCCAATAAAGGTGTAGAACCATCTCAAGGATGATCAGAAGAAATGGACAGCACCTGAGTTAAATATCCGAGTGTCACAGCAAAGGGTCTGGATACTTATGGCCATGCGATATTTCAGTTTTTATTCTTTAATCAATTTGCAAAAATGTCTACATCTCTGTGTTTTCCCTGTCAAAATGGACTGCTGTGTGTACATTAATGAGGAAAAAAATCAACTTTAATGATTTTAGCAAATGGCTGCAGATTAACAAAAAGTGAAAAATGTAAGGGGGTCTGAATACTTTCCATACCCACTGTAAATCCCCCGTAACTCCAAATGCTGACACATTTTTGTCAGTGTAAAAACTTACGGCACAGAGAAACAAGAAGAGAAAACACTCTCTGGTATAACAGTAGTTAGTTGTAAATAACTCTGGGACCATTTCTTTCTTAGTGAATTAAAAGAAAATCTAAAACTTGATTTGAAACTTATTACAAAATCTTCAAAATAGCTGTTAACCAACCTGCTTCAGAGCCGGCAGTGGCTGCAGTGACAACGCTCCTACGACCGCTGGCATTGTCCTGGTTACTATGGTTACTTTCACTGTCACTCTCCGTTTCAGCTGCGGCCAGTAGATCAAGCTCCATGTCGCTTCCTTGGATTAAAACAAGAACACAGATGCTGTAATCAATGTTGGCTTGGTTTAAGGTTCGGAGATTTACCCAAGAGTCAGATAAAAGCTGACACGTTGATCTATTGTCTCATTTTCATTCTGATGTTTTCAGTCTACAGCAGAAATAAAGAAACTGGGCCCATAGTAAGCTAACTGACCAACACACAAACTGTTCTGATTTGTCTTTCTGCTCATCAGCGATGCTCAAACCTATCCAACTTCCACAGACTTGTTTGAAATGATCATTTATGTAGCCTTTTATGATCTTACATTCCCACAGAATCCAACATTTGTCTCACCATCCTCATCATGCTCGTCATGCTGCCCTTCTGCCTCAGCGTTTTCCTCTCCCTGTTCTTCTTGGTCATCATGATGGTCTTCCTCACCAGCAACTCCCTCTACAACCTCAACCTTAGAACATAAAAAAACAGTAAGAATGCTCATTTTCTGATCTAAAACATTAAACCACACAGAAGCAAAGTATTCATCCTGGCATCTTCACGTGGTCGGCCATGTCATTCACACTAGAAACCAGTTCACACAGCTTCTCTTAAATGCCCCCATGTTCTCTAGAGTCCTACCTCTTCTACATCTGCTGATACGATGTCATCCTGCTCCTCGTCCCGTCCTCTAACAGGCTGGGACTGGCTGCTGTGTCGAGGCTGTGGGTTCCTTATGATGTAGGAGGCCGCTGTCTGGCTGGAGCTGGAAGATTCAGTACAGAAAAATTAACCCCTCAATTGCTGGGCATCAAGGCATCTAAATAAGAAGGGACACCTGAAGAAACCCATGGCTGTAGATACAGAGAAGAGGCTAGCATTGTTAAGAACAGATAACATTACAGAGGACGAGATGATGTTTTTCATGATCTTTTTTCACAGATGTCTTTGTTTTTTATATAAAACAGACCTGGTTATAACCAGCTTTTCTGTCATATGAAACAGAGCTGTAATAACATTTATGTTTATTATTTAGAACAGAGCTGTTATAACATCTATGTTTATTATATAAAACAGAGCTGTTATAACATCTATGGTTATTATATAAAACAGAGCTGTTATAACATCTATGTTTATTATATAAAACTGAGCTGTAATAACATCTATGTTTATTATATAAAACAGAGCTGTAATAACATCTATGTTTATTATATAAAACAGAGCTGTTATAACATCTATGTTAATTATATAAAACTGAGCTGTAATAACATCTATGTTTATTATATAAAACAGAGCTGTTATAACATCTATGTTTATTATATAAAACAGAGCTGTAATAACATCTATGTTTATTATATAAAACAGAGCTGTTATATCATCTATGTTTATTATATAAAACAGAGCTGTAATAACATCTATGTTTATTATATAAAATAGAGCTGTTATAACATCTATGTTTATTATATAAAACAGAGCTGTAATAACATCTATGTTTATTTTATAAAACAGAGCTGTTATATCATCTATGTTTATTATATAAAACAGAGCTGTTATAACATCTATGTTTATTATATAAAACTGAGCTGTAATAACATCTATGTTTATTATATAAAACAGAGCTGTTATATCATCTATGTTTATTATATAAAACAGAGCTGTAATAACATCTATGTTTATTATATAAAATAGAGCTGTTATAACATCTATGTTTAATATATAAAACAGAGCTGTTATAACATCTATGTTTATTATATAAAACAGAGCTGTTATAACATCTGTTTATTATATAAAACAGAGCTGTTATAACATCTATGTTTATTATATAGAACAGAGCTGTAATAACATCTATGTTTATTATATAGAACAGAGCTGTAATAACATCTATGTTTATTATATAGAACAGAGCTGTAATAACATCTATGTTTATTATATAGAACAGAGCTGTAATAACATCTATGTTTATTATATAAAACAGAGCTGTAATAACATTTATGTTTATTATATAGAACAGAGCTGTTATAACATCTATGTTTATTATATAGAACAGAGCTGTAATAACATCTATGTTTATTATATAGAACAGAGCTGTAATAACATCTATGTTTATTATATAGAACAGAGCTGTAATAACATCTATGTTTACTATATAAAACAGAGCTGTAATAACATCTATGTTTATTAAATAAAACAGAGCTGTAATAACATCTATGTTTACTATATAAAACAGAGCTGTAATAACATCTATGTTTATTATATATAACAGAGCTGTAATAACATCTATGTTTACTATATAAAACAGAGCTGTAATAACATCTATGTTTATTAAATAAAACAGAGCTGTTATAACATCTATGTTTATTATATAAAACAGAGCTGTTATAACATCTATGTTTATTATATAAAAGAGAGCTGTAATAACATCTATGTTTATTATATAAAACAGAGCTGTTATAACATCTATGTTGATTATATAGAACAGAGCTGTAATAACATCTATGTTGATTATATAAAACAGAGCTGTTATAACATCTATGTTTATTATATAGAACAGAGCTGTAATAACATCTATGTTTGTTTTATATAAAACAGAGCTGTAATAACATCTATGTTTATTAAATAAAACAGTGCTGTTATAACATCTATGTTTATTATACAGAGCTGTTATAACATCTATGTTTATTATATAGAACAGAGCTGTAATAACATCTATGTTTATTATATAAAACAGAGCTGTAATAACATCTATGTTTATTATATAGAACAGAGCTTTAATAACATCTATGTTTATTATACAGAGCTGTTATAACATCTATGTTTAATATATAGAACAGAGCTGTTCTAACATCTATGTTTATTATACAGAGCTGTTATAACATCTATGTTTAATATATAGAACAGAGCTGTTCTAACATCTATGTTTATTATACAGAGCTGTTATAACATCTATGTTTATTATACAGAGCTGTCATAACATCTATGTTTAATATATAGAAGAGCTGTTATAACATCTATGTTTATTATACAGAGCTGTTATAACATCTATGTTTATTATATAGAACAGAGCTGTTATAACATCTATGTTTATTATATAAAACAGAGCTGTTATAACATCTATGTTTATTTTACAGAGCTTTTATAACATCTATGTTTAATATATAGAACAGAGCTGTTCTAACATCTATGTTTATTATACAGAGCTGTTATAACATCTATGTTTATTATACAGAGCTGTTCTAACATCTATGTTTATTATACAGAGCTGTTATAACATCTATGTTTATTATACAGAGCTGTTATAACATCTATGTTTATTATACAGAGCTGTCATAACATCTATGTTTAATATATAGAAGAGCTGTTATAACATCTATGTTTATTATACAGAGCTGTTATAACATCTATGTTTATTATATAGAACAGAGCTGTTATAACATCTATGTTGATTATACAGAGCTGTAATAACATCTATGTTTATTATATAAAACAGAGCTGTAATAACATCTATGTTTATTATATAGAACAGAGCTGTTCTAACATCTATGTTTATTATACAGAGCTGTTATAACATCTATGTTTATTTTACAGAGCTTTTATAACATCTATGTTTAATATATAGAACAGAGCTGTTCTAACATCTATGTTTATTATACAGAGCTGTTATAACATCTATGTTTATTATACAGAGCTGTTATAACATCTATGTTGATTATACAGAGCTGTAATAACATCTATGTTGATTATATAAAACAGAGCTGTTATAACATCTATGTTGATTATATAAAACAGAGCTGTTATAACATCTATGTTTATTATATAAAACAGAGCTGTAATAACATCTATGTTTATTATATAAAACAGAGCTGTAATAACATCTATGTTTATTATACAGAGCTGTCATAACATCTATGTTTAATATATAGAACAGAGCTGTAATAACATCTATGTTTATTATATAGAACAGAGCTGTAATAACATCTATGTTTATTATATAGAACAGAGCTGTAATAACATCTATGTTTATTATATAGAACAGAGCTGTAATAACATCTATGTTTATTATATAAAACAGAGCTGTAATAACATTTATGTTTATTATATAGAACAGAGCTGTTATAACATCTATGTTTATTATATAGAACAGAGCTGTAATAACATCTATGTTTATTATATAGAACAGAGCTGTTATAACATCTATGTTTATTATATAGAACAGAGCTGTAATAACATCTATGTTTATTATATAGAACAGAGCTGTTATAACATCTATTTTTATTATATAAAACAGAGCTGTTATAACATCTATGTTTATTATATATAACAGAGCTGTAATAACATCTATGTTTACTATATAAAACAGAGCTGTAATAACATCTATGTTTATTAAATAAAACAGAGCTGTTATAACATCTATGTTTATTATATAAAACAGAGCTGTTATAACATCTATGTTTATTATATAAAAGAGAGCTGTAATAACATCTATGTTTATTATATAAAACAGAGCTGTTATAACATCTATGTTGATTATATAAAACAGAGCTGTAATAACATCTATGTTGATTATATAAAACAGAGCTGTTATAACATCTATGTTTATTATATAAAACAGAGCTGTTATAACATCTATGTTTATTATATAGAACAGAGCTGTAATAACATCTATGTTTATTATATAAAACAGAGCTGTAATAACATCTATGTTTATTATATAAAACAGAGCTGTTATAACATCTATGTTTATTATATAGAACAGAGCTGTAATAACATCTATGTTGATTATATAAAACAGAGCTGTTATAACATCTATGTTTATTATATAAAACAGAGCTGTAATAACATCTATGTTTGTTTTATATAAAACAGAGCTGTAATAACATCTATGTTTATTAAATAAAACAGTGCTGTTATAACATCTATGTTTATTATACAGAGCTGTTATAACATCTATGTTTATTATATAGAACAGAGCTGTAATAACATCTATGTTTATTATATAAAACAGAGCTGTAATAACATCTATGTTTATTATATAGAACAGAGCTTTAATAACATCTATGTTTATTATACAGAGCTGTTATAACATCTATGTTTAATATATAGAACAGAGCTGTTCTAACATCTCTGTTTATTATACAGAGCTGTCATAACATCTATGTTTAATATATAGAACAGAGCTGTTCTAACATCTATGTTTATTATACAGAGCTGTTATAACATCTATGTTTATTATACAGAGCTGTTATAACATCTATGTTTATTATATAGAACAGAGCTGTTATAACATCTATGTTTATTATATAAAACAGAGCTGTTATAACATCTATGTTTATTTTACAGAGCTTTTATAACATCTATGTTTAATATATAGAACAGAGCTGTTCTAACATCTATGTTTATTATACAGAGCTGTTATAACATCTATGTTTATTATACAGAGCTGTTCTAACATCTATGTTTATTATACAGAGCTGTTATAACATCTATGTTTATTATACAGAGCTGTTATAACATCTATGTTGATTATACAGAGCTGTAATAACATCTATGTTTAATATATAGAAGAGCTGTTATAACATCTATGTTTATTATACAGAGCTGTTATAACATCTATGTTTATTTTACAGAGCTTTTATAACATCTATGTTTAATATATAGAACAGAGCTGTTCTAACATCTATGTTTATTATACAGAGCTGTTATAACATCTATGTTTATTATACAGAGCTGTTCTAACATCTATGTTTATTATACAGAGCTGTTATAACATCTATGTTTATTATACAGAGCTGTTATAACATCTATGTTTATTATACAGAGCTGTAATAACATCTATGTTTAATATATAGAAGAGCTGTTATAACATCTATGTTTATTATACAGAGCTGTTATAACATCTATGTTTATTATATAGAACAGAGCTGTTATAACATCTATGTTGATTATACAGAGCTGTTATAACATCTATGTTTATTTTACAGAGCTTTTATAACATCTATGTTTAATATATAGAACAGAGCTGTTCTAACATCTATGTTTATTATACAGAGCTGTTATAACATCTATGTTTATTTTACAGAGCTTTTATAACATCTATGTTTAATATATAGAACAGAGCTGTTCTAACATCTATGTTTATTATACAGAGCTGTTATAACATCTATGTTTACTATACAGAGCTGTAATAACATCTATGTTGATTATACAGAGCTGTAATAACATCTATGTTGATTATATAAAACAGAGCTGTTATAACATCTATGTTGATTATATAAAACAGAGCTGTTATAACATCTATGTTTATTATATAAAACAGAGCTGTTATAAGATCTATGTTTATTATATAAAACAGAGCTGTAATAACATCTATGTTGATTATATAGAACAGAGCTGTTATAACATCTATGTTTATTATATAAAACAGAGCTGTAATAACATCTATGTTTATTATATAAAACAGAGCTGTAATAACATCTATGTTTATTATACAGAGCTGTCATAACATCTATGTTTAATATATAGAACAGAGCTGTTATAACATCTATGTTTATTATACAGAGCTGTCATAACATCTATGTTTAATATATAGAACAGAGCTGTTATAACATCTATGTTTATTATACAGAGCTGTTATAACATCTATGTTTATTATATAGAACAGAGCTGTTATAACATCTATGTTTATTATATAAAACAGAGCTGTTATAACATCTATGTTTATTATACAGAGCTGTTATAACATCTATGTTGATTATACAGAGCTGTCATAACATCTATGTTTAATATATAGAACAGAGCTGTTATAACATCTATGTTGATTATACAGAGCTGTTATAACATCTATGTTTAATATATAGAACAGAGCTGTTATAACATCTATGTTTAATATATAGAACAGAGCTGTCATAACATCTATGTTTATTATACAGAGCTGTCATAACATCTATGTTTAATATATAGAACAGAGCTGTCATAACATCTATGTTTATTATATAGAACAGAGCTGTTATAACATCTATGTTTATTATACAGAGCTGTCATAACATCTATGTTTATTATACAGAGCTGTCATAACATCTATGTTTATTATATAGAACAGAGCTGTTATAACATCTATGTTTAATATATAGAACAGAGCTGTTATAACATCTATGTTTACCGTATAAAACAGAGCTGTTATAACATCTATGTTTACCGTATAAAACAGACCTGTTATAACATCTATGTTTATTATACAGAGCTGTTATAACATCTATGTTTAATATATAGAACAGAGCTGTTCTAACATCTATGTTTATTATACAGAGCTGTTATAACATCTATGTTTATTATACAGAGCTGTTATAACATCTATGTTTAATATATAGAACAGAGCTGTTATAACATCTATGTTTAATATATAGAACAGAGCTGTTATAACATCTATGTTTATTATAGAGAGCTGTTATAACATCTATGTTTACCGTATAAAACAGAGCTGTTATAACATCTATGTTTACCGTATAAAACAGACCTGTTATAACATCTATGTTTATTATACAGAGCTGTTATAACATCTATGTTTAATATATAGAACAGAGCTGTTATAACATCTATGTTTATTATACAGAGCTGTTATAACATCTATGTTTACCGTATAAATCAGAGCTGTAATAACATCTATGTTTACCGTATAAATCAGAGCTGTTATAACATCTATGTTTACCGTATAAATCAGAGCTGTAATAACATCTATGTTTATTATATAAAACAGAGCTGGTTATAATGGCTCTACAGGCGTATTTTGTGCCCTCTCAAATTTACTACCCTGGGGACACCTTCGAGGCAAAAAGTTAACGTACAGAAAAACTACTATTAAATCAACATACATCAATATTTGTTTCTATTTTTTTTTTCATAAATCTCTTTAACAACTTCAGACCTGCTCAAAACTACCAAACATTCAATAATTTTCAGAATTTTAGCCCTTTAAATGCCAGTTTGATTATTTAAGATATTTCATTTTTTACTGCAAAAAAAAAAACAAACAAAAAAAACAAAACAAAAAGTGGATTATTTTCCATAAAATAAATAGTAGAAAGATGGGGCTTTGGTGCTGATGAGAGTCTCACACACACACCCTGGCATTCATGCACCCACGCACACAGCCATCCTCACACACATAAAAACTCATTATAGAATGCATGATTTTATACTGCATTGAACAGTGAGATTAAAAAGTCTGGTTTTAATGGAAGTCAATGGGGGCATTTTTGCCTCAAAGGTGTCCCGAGGGTATTTCTGGCACTATGTAAAAAATACTAATGCAATCAAATCAGTTTTGTTGCTAATCTTTGACCCATCCAAGACTCTCATCAGCACCAAAGCCCCATCTTTCTACTATTTATTTTATGGAAAATAATCCACTTTTTGTGTTTGTTTTTTTTTTTGCAGTAAAAAATATTTCAAATAATCAAACTTGGCATTTAAAATTCTGAAAATTATTGAATGTTTGGTAGTTTTGAGCAAATCTGAAGTTGTTAAAGAGATTTATGAAAAAAAGTAGAAAAAAATATTGATATATGGTGATTTAATAGCAGTTTTATTGTACGTTTAATTTTTGCCCCGAAGGTGTCAGGAGGGTGCCTGAATGTTAGGGTGCACTCACACTAGGCCATCCGTACCGTGCTGTATTCTAACCGTGCTGAAGCCCATTTGACTCGCTCCCCTGTCCCCCCTTTGGCCCGCACTCACACTGCTCAACGCATCCAGGCCTGGGCACGGATACGTCACACGCCAACGTCATTACATGAAGCATCCACCGTTGATGACTCAGTATACACAAGTGTTGTTTTTTGGGCTGTAAAATAGTTAGATTTATGTGATATCTGAACTGACACCAGAATTATTTCCCCTGGCCTGAAATCAGCTACATTAACTATACAGAGCCAGTGAGGAGAGAGAGAGAGCAAGAGGTTCATAGCGGAGAGTTATCGCTCACAGCATATAATCTGGAGCCTGCTCAGAGTTCCAAGCATTTCTGCTGAATGAAACCTGGACTTTTTGAGCCCCTACAGTCATTCCTCTCTGT
Organism: Cheilinus undulatus; assembly: GCF_018320785.1. NCBI lineage: Eukaryota > Metazoa > Chordata > Actinopteri > Labriformes > Labridae > Cheilinus > Cheilinus undulatus. The sequence goes on from NC_054872.1 coordinate 108,323, forward strand.
GTCCTTATACTCTCTGACTCCCTTGGCATTCCTTTATGCGCCACGAACTGTGCCTATTCTCAGCGTAATCCTGGATGCCTGATGCACCAAACAAGCTCTCATGTCTCCATAGCAGGATTAAATGTTCAGTTAAAAGTTTGTTTTTTTTTTTTACCGTGACGAGAGCGATTTTAACCAACTGATGAGAGCTGGAAGTGAAAACGCCTCAGGATTAATAAATGATGCTCTGTTCAAACGTTAGCGATCAAGATCAAACTTTTATTTCTTGGTGACATGAAACAGAATTAGAGGCAACTTATTTCAATGAATAGTTTGGCATTATAATTTTTTAATAAGAGAGGTTAAATCAGCTGTGTGATTAACCCCGGCACACACTTGTCTGCGTATTTGGCACTCTCCTTTACGCACGGAGGATGAAAGGTGTTGTGTTCCTGTGAGCTGTTGTTTGTGACTAAAACAAGGGGATAAGCTTTATTCTACAAACCAAAAATCCTCTCAGTTATTAAAGCCTGACTTTGCCAGAAACTGGTCAGAAATGTGGACTGGACTGGGATCCTGCTGTCTCCAGCATGCAGCTGCTGCCTGGTGGGCTCTCTGAGACGGGTCCTCTTGTTGTTACTTCTTGTTAAGTCGCATTCCCACGCTTGTGCTCCTTCATTTGCATCCGTGCCATGCCTAGGCCCACCTCGTCTATCTGTGCTGGGGCCACGAAGCGTGCCGCGCCGAAGCACGGAACAATTGCATTAACACTAGCCAAATGTAGACTTTAGGCTGAAACGGGCCCAGGCACGGTATGGATGGCCTAGTGTGAGTACACCCTTAAAGCTGGCACTACAAAAAAAATACTAATGCAATCAAGTCAATTTTGTTGCTAATCTCTGACCCATCCAAGACTCTCATCAGCACCAAAGCCTCATCTTTCTACTATTTATTTTATAGAAAATAATCAACTTTTTGTGTTTTTTCTAGTAAAAAATAAAATATCTTAAATAATCAAACTGACATTTAAAGGGTTAAAATCTTGAAAATAATTGAATGTTTTGTTGTTTTGAGCAGGTCTGAAGTTCTTAAAGAGATTTATTTAAAAAAAAAATAGAAACAAATATTGATGTATGCTGATTTAATGGCAGTGTTTTGTATGTGTTCATTTTTGGCCTCAAAAGTGTTCAGAGGGTACAGAATTTATTGAGAGTATAAATGACATGTAAGAGGAAAACATGTTGGATTTCAAAAATTTAACTAGAAAGAAAAGTTCCTGTAAAAATTCATGCCACAAGCTGTAAAACTGACAAAATGACAAGGGTTAACAGAAACTCTCCTGTGCTAGAAGGAGGTAGCCACGGCGGTGGTGCTAATGGCCATCTGACTCAAAGATATCCTTTTCCAGCCCCGCCCCCACAGGGCAGGTGAAGGTGCATGCTGCTTACTGGATGCTAGTGCTAAATGAAAACTCCTGTGGTAATCTGTGTGGAGCACATTTGGTACTCAGGAAGCTAAACAGCTTTGATTCTGATTCAGTCAATAGCAGAATGTTCTGTAATCATGTGATGCTGCCTGAATAGAGCATAGTAGAGAGAGAGAGAGCCAGCCTGTGCTGCAGCCCCCTGTATTATTGTTATTTTAATATTTAGCAGTAAAACTCAGTCATCAGCAGGAAAACAGCTTTAGGCTCACAGAGATGCGGGACATTATGATTCTATTGGTTGATCCATGTTCTGATTAAAACATACAGAGCTTAACACATTTATTGGACCACCACCCAAAGTCAGGTTTCTGCCACAGCTGCCCTAAATTAACAGCATTGGTAATTACCAAAATCATTTTTATGTTTCTGCAATGGTTAATACACCAATATGTAGAAGCTCTTTAACCCAAATGATATTTCTAATGCTACAATAGAATTATTATGGGGGGGGGGGGGGGGTGCTGTTGAGCATGCCTGCTGAGTAGACGTCTCTATCACAGCTCCTGCAAAATCTAACTACATTATCACATACTGAACCTCTTAACAACTCAAAACTGGACATAAGACTCGCTAAGATATTCATGAATCCTTAAAATGGCATATCAGACCCCTAAAGAACTAAAAGATTTCAGGACGACGACTCAAACTTAATGGCTAATCCAGGAGCAGATGCTAATGCTAAAAGTTTGGAATCCCTAGCAAAAGCTGTTGGTGCCATACAAGCCTCTATTGATTCTTTTCGGGAGGAAAACCGAGTGGTGGTAGCTTCTCTGCAATCGATGCTAAGTTCATACGGGAAAAGAATTACGGATACGGAGGAAGGACTAAATGAGTGTGACAGATGTCTGGGTACTGTGGAATCATCACAAGCATTGTTGGCAAAAGAGAACGACATGCTACGAGAGCAGGTGATGTACTTGGAGAGCTATACTAGAAGGCAGAATGTTTGAGTGGTGGGGATAAAAGAAAATGCCGAGGGACCACGGCTGACAGAGTTTATCACTCAACTACTTGTCGAGTTATTTGGGGAAGAAAGTTTTGAGAAACCGCCATCTGTCAACAGAGCCCACAGAAGTCTTGCCCCCAAGCAAGAGGGCAGCAGCAGGTCACGGCCATTCATTGTGAAGCTTCATCATTTCCTAACCATAAGTATAATCCTATTGTGATCTCAGACCACGCCCCTGTGTGCTTAAATACGGTACTTCCTTCTCCAAGGACAAAACAAACATGGCAACTCAACCCACTCTTGCTCGCAGACTCTGACTTTGTGCATTTCATTTCTGATCAAATTGATATTTTGGGGGGATATAAATGCAACAGATGGACCCTCAGCATCAACTCTATGGGAAACGCTAAAAGCATATCTAAGAGGTCAGATTACTGCCCGTAATGCATGTATTACAAGAATAAAACACGCAAATATTGACAGCATCTCCTCTAAAATTGAGGCCTTGGACAGACATATCTGTTTCTCTAACCCCTGATTTGGTAAAAGAGAGAGTAAGCCTTCAAACAAAAACTGATCTTTTAACTACTACTCAAGCTGAAGGGCTTATCTTTAAATCTCGTAGTAGATTCTACAAAGAGGGAGACAAACCTTCAAAAATATTAGCAAACCAACTTTGTCAAAAAGCAGCATCTAATATTATTTCTGAGATTAGATTATCTGATGGGACCCCGACTGAAGATCATCAAACTATAAATAATCGCTTTAAAACATTTTACTCTGAATTATACTCCTCAGAGGGAACATCAGACCATGGCCAATTCAATGCTTTCTTTTCAAATTTAAACATTCCTGGAATAGACTCTGACCCCAAGGAAAAACCTGAACAAAACCTCACATTAAAGGAAGTAGCTAGTGCAAAAACATCTCTTCAAAGTGGAAAAACCCCAGGACCACATGGGTTTCCTATCAAATTTTATAAAAAATTTAAAGATAAATGATCTCCTCTTCTTCTTTCAGTTTATGCAGAAGCACTGGAAAAAGGAACTCCGTCAGGCATCTATCATAGTGCCACCAAAGAAAAATAAAGACCCACTGAACTGCTCATCGTATTGACCAATCAGTTTGACTAATTATGACGGCAAAATATTTTCAAAGGTCCTGGCACTCCGTCGGGAAAATATCCTCCCTTGCTTAGTTTCAGATGATCAGACGGGGTTTGTTCAAGGCAGACAGTCTTATTTTAATTTGAGACGACTTTTTAACATCATTTATACAAAATCCCACCCCCTATCCCCTGAAGCCATGATTTCGCTTAACGCCGAAAAGGCGTTCTATGGGGCTGAGTGGGAATATCTTTTCTATACACTGAACAAGTTTGGATTTGGCCCCATTTTCATGAAGTATATTAAGTTAATATACACTGACTCGACTGCTTCAATATATACTAATTTTGTCTCCTCTGAATACTTCCCTCTCTATAGGGGGACTAAACCAGGAGATCCATTGAGTCCATTACTTTTTGTACTCACAATAGAACCTCTCTGCATAGCTCTCAGGTGTAATAACAACATACAAGGGATTGTCCGTGGTGGCCTAGCACACACTGTCTCACTCTCTGCAGACGATCTGTCCCTATGTCAACTGTGCCTGAAGTTCTGAAAATACTTGAGAAATTTGGAAGAATATCAGGTTATAAACTTAATTTGGATAAAAGTGAGTATTTCCCTATTAATAAGAAAGCTGAAAAATATTTGAATCTGCCATTTAAACTTGCTGATGACACTTTCACATACCTAGGAGTAAAAATAACAAAATCTTTCTATAACCTATTTGAAGCTAATTTTACTCCTTTACTGGAACAATGCAAAAAGGACCTGAAACAATGGTCTATTTTACCGCTATCGCTAACTGGAAGAACAAATTCTGTTAGGTTGAACATTGTTCCAAAGTTTCTATATTTGTTTCAAGCCTTCATACCACAATCATTTTTAAAGAATATAATCAGATGGTCTCCTGTTTTATCTGGAACAACAAACCAGCACGTATAAGAAAAGAATTTATGGAAGGACCAAAAAAGACCGCTGGTTCTCTCGCTCCCAAATCTGCGTGCATATTATTGGGCTGCAAATTTTAATGCCACTGCCCTGTGGTTAAAAGACTGGAGGGCTGAGACCCCTGCTTGGCTTCAGGTTGAAATAAATAAAAGTAAGCCACACTCTCTCCCTGTCCTGCTTTGTGGCTCTTTACCTTCACATGTTAACGTTATTGAAGGAAATGTGGTTGTAACGCAGTCATTACGCATTATTAAACAGTTCAAAAGATGTATGGGTATTCAAAGTTTATTTATTCAGTCACTTATAGTCAACAATGGTCTTTTTCAACCATCTTTACTTGATAAAGGCTTCCAAATCTGGTCCACTAAGAGTGTACATAGTGTAAACGACCTGTATGTCAATGACACTTTTGCCAGCTTTGAGCAACTATCCAGGTAATTCAGACTCCACAATAACCAATTTTTCCACTATCTACAAGTCAGGGACTTTGTGAAGAAAAAATGTGTAAACTTCCCATCCATACCCCAGTCATCCTGTCTAGACACTTTGTTAAAGGTCAACACACTAAGCAAAGGCAGGGTGTCAATGATATACACCTGCATAATGGATGAGTATAATCCCTCTATATCTCTTATTCGGGAACAATGGTAGAATGATGCAGGGGTCTCTCTGTCAAATGAGGAGTGGGACTCAGTCGTCTCAGGGGTTCAGTCATCCTCTATATGTGCAAGACATGCCTTAATACAATTTAAAGTGCTACATCAGCTGCATTTTTCAAAAGCCAAACTTGCAAGAATATTTCCTAATTTAAGCCCAATATGTGAGAGACATGCACAGACTCCTGCTACTGTATATGTTCTGGTCATGTTCAACACTTGTCCCTTTCTGGTCATCATTTTTTGACACCATCTCAAAGTCTTATGGCTGCATGGTTGTACCCAGTTTTACTGTCTGTATTTCTGGTGTTTTCTCAGCTGTTTTCTCAGTAGACTTTCCTCCTTACTTTCAGAAGGTTGTTGCTTTTTCTTCTTTAATTGCTAGATGTTCTATTCTGTTTAAATGGAAAGATGAAATTCCTCCATCACACATTTTGTTTCTATCCTTGACGGTTTCCCCTGAAAAATGGACAATTTGCCCTTAATTTAGAATTCATTTGTACTTGTCAGAGTCATGTTCTGTTCATATGAAACTGGTTTATAAATAAAGTGTTTTATACATACATATATATATATATATATATATATATATATATATATATATATTATTGTTATCCATGAATATTCAAATTTACTGATTTATAAAAAAACAGAAAAAATAGTAAAGCACATTAATATTTCTTGATGAATATGTCAAATTATAGTTATTTACTTGTATTCCTGAACAGAAAAATGAGTTTTAGTGGTTGAATGTTATGCTTGATTCATTTCTGACTTCTCAGAGAAGCCCAGTGAGCCGGCTCAAATTTGGGTATAAAAAGGTGAATTCAGTTTGAAATTCCTCATTCCTGTTTAAAATGGAAAAACATGGAGAGCTGACTGAAAATGAAAGAGTCCACATTAAAGCACTTCATGATGCTGGATGGTCTCTGAGACAGGTATGACAGGTGGTCTAATAAATGTGTTAAGAACTGTAGATCTAGAATAATCCACTAGTCTGCACAGTCCAGAAAGTTCACATTGGTATTGGATCCAGACTCTGACATCTTTAGATTCTTGCAGAGTTTGCTGAAGCACAAAAACGGTAAAATGTAGTCAAGAAAGGGAATCAGAGTGAACGGACTAACCTGCTAGACTGGTCAGGTGAGGGTCTGGGAGGAAGTGGTTCGACAGAGAAGAGCTCCTCGCTGCCCTGAACAGCATCAATACTGGTACTGGCAAGGGTGAAAGGAGCAGTGGGTCTAGCTATCCCCATCCTGACTGGAACAATCAGTGACTCTGCTACGTTACACAGTTCCTCCACAGCGTAGGGCAACAGAGCCTGGAACACTCGCCGACATTTCCCAATGGGCTGGGGAATGAAGTTGCTGTTTGTAGGGTTTGAAATAACAGAGAGACATTTAAATACATTATAACATTCTGATTCAAATGTGCTCTTTGATGTTGTGGTGGATAAAGGCTGGTCATTTAAATCTCAATCTTCTGTTTCAAACTTAAGTAACAGGATCTTACTTCTTTTTCTTGGATGAGGCCATCTCGACGCTGAGTATGACAAAAACACGGGCCACGGAGCGTAGGAACCTCCTGGTCACACTGACCGCCTCCTCACGCCGACCAGGGGTGTACTTGTTCTGCAGCTCCTTTACTAGTGTGCCTAGTAAGGTGTCAATGAACTGATACAGGAGGACAAAACTCTTTGAAGACCAAAACACTTTCACAAGCAGGGTCAACAGTACACATGTAAGAGGAAATGTATTCCCACTGATTATGTCAGACTGTTTTCATCTCCAAAATAAGAACGTTAACTTTGCTTTGTCCATTAAAATGATATTTACTCACAGTTATGTCAGGAGCACACTTGACAATGAGGCAGTGGGTGAAACAGTCTAGGCGAATGCTGCCAGTCTGTTGATTCAAGTAGACCTGCTCTTCAGGTAGGAGGTGAGCAATTCTGCTGCTGGCACTTAGTCTGAGGCAAACAAAGGAATACAAAAGATGTGGCTTAGCAGAAAAATCCAGAAACTACAATGTGGATCAAGGATGTGACTGACTCCATACATCTGAGGTAGCATTAGAATGTTCCAGGCTAGACAGCAGATGTGCCTGTGTCCTCAGCTCTCAGCCTCAGATTTAGGTTCTGACATTGTAAAGGAATCCTGACACAGGCAGCAGCTGTACACCTGAAAACTTTATCTTTGAGAAGACAAGATGGATTCCTGATTTTAACCGAGAGAAGGAATGACGTGGACAGCAGGCCTTGGTATGGTCGTTCAACAGAAATCCTGATGAATGCAGTGATGCTGAAAGTTACGTGTCCTGCATTTCATGTGTTAACATCCAAACCCATGGTCTGCCGTAGCTTTTTTATTCAGTTTTATCTGTCACATGACACAAATATGCAAGAACATATAGAGTTGCAAGAAAAAGTATGTGAACCCTTTGAGATTTCTTGGATTTCTGCATAAATTGGTCATAAAATGTGTTCTGATCTTCATCTAAGTCACAACAATAGACAAACACAGTCTGCTTAAACTAATACTGCACAAAAAATGATATGTTTTCATGTTTTTACTGAACAAAACATGTAAACATTCACAGTGCAGGGTGGAAAAAGTATGTGAACCCCTAGGCTAATGACTTGTCCAAGAGCTATTTGGAGCCAGGAGTCAGCCAACCTGGAGTCCAATCAATGTGATGAGATTGGATGTGTTGGTTAAAGCTGCCCTGCCCTATAAAAAACACACACCAGTGTTGAATTTGCTGTTCTTAAGAAGCATTGCCTGATGTGAACCATGCCTGGCACAAAAGAGCTCTCAGAAGACCTACGATCAAGAATTGTTGACTTGCATGAAGCTGGAAAGGGTTACAAAAGTATCTCTAAAGCCTTGATGTTCATGTGTCCACGGTAAGACAGACTGTCTACAAATGGAGAAGGTTCAGCACTGTTGCTACTCTCCCTAGGCGTGGTCGTCCTGTAAAGATGACTGCAAGAACACAGCGCAGAATGCTCAATGAGGTGAAGAAGAATCCTAGAGTGTCAGCTAAAGACTTACAGAAGTCTCTGGCACATGCTAACATTTGTGTTGACAAATCTACCATAAGTAAAACATTAAACAAGAATGGAGTTCAAGGTAAGACACCACGGAGGAAGCCACTGCTGTCCAAAAAACACATTGCTGCACATTTGAAATTTGCAAAAGAGCACCTGGATGTTCCACAGCACTACTGACAAAATATTCTGTGGACAGATGAAACCAAAACTGAGTTGTTTGGGAGGAACACACAACGCTATGTGTGGAGAAAAAAAGGCACAGCACACCAACATCAAAACCTCATCCCAACTGTGAAATATGGTGGAGGGGCCATCATGGTTTGGGGCTGCTTTGCTGCCTCAGGGCCTGGACGGACTGCTGTCATTGACGAAAAAAATGAATTCCCAAGTTTAACAAGACATTTTGCAGGAAAACTTAAAGGGGACATATTTTACCCTTCTAAGACAAGTTTATGTCGGTCTCAGAGGCCTCCAAAACATGCCTGTTAAGTTTATTGCTGAGAGAACACTCCAGTATTGGGGGTCTGTGCATGTCTAAAAACTCCTGTTTCAGCCCTTCTCAGAATAAGCCGTTTCTGTGTCTGTGGCCTTAAATGGTAATTAGCTGTCTGACTCTGCCCCTGACCACACCCCTCTCAGGAAATGGATGCAGCACTTGTGATATTACAGACACTTTTTTCCCAAAGTTTAGACTGGGATTCGAACCATCAATCTCCCAGACTGTGGTCAGCAGGGTAACCCACTGAGCTTTCCACCATCTCAGCTGGTAGCTGACAAGATCAGTAGAGGAGGGCGGAACTTTCCTCCAGGTGGGGGAGGGCCAACCAAACCTGGGGGCGGGTGCTTAGGCCCCTGGTGAGGTCACTAGATGTAAAATCTGATAACGGCTTGTTTCAGCACACATTTTCTGAAAGGTGGAGAAAGAGAGGGGGAGAGGGAATGGATTTTTCTGGTACTTGAGGGGATTGTGGACAGGCCAGGGCACATATTTGTGTTAGAAAAGCCTGAAAAAGTTGTTTTTGCATAATATGTCCCCTTTAAGACCATCTATCCGCCAACTGAAGCTCAACAGAGGATGGGTGATGTAACAGGACAACAACCCAAAGCATAGAAGTAAATCAACAACAGAATGGCTTCAGCAGAAGAAAATACACCTTCTGGAGTGGCCCAGTCAGAGTCCTGACCTCAGCCCAATTGAGATGCTGTGGCATGACCTCAAGAGAGCGATGCACACCAGACATCCGAATAATATTGCTGAACTGAAACAGTTTTGTAAAGAGGAATGGTCCAAAATTCCTCCTGACCGTTGTGCAGGTATGATCTGAACTACAGGAAATGTTTGGTTGAGATTATTGCTGCCAAAGGAGGGTCAACCAGTCATTAGCCTAGGGGTTCACATACTTTTTCCACCCTGCACTGTGAATGTTTACATGTTTTGTTCAATAAAAACATGAAAACATATCATTTTTTGTGCAGTATTAGTTTAAGCAGACTGTGTTTGTCTATTGTTGTGACATTACAGCATAAACTAGATCTCATGATGTATGTAAGACCATGTTTCCATGAAGGAATAACCATCACTACCAAAACATTAGAAACAGTTGGTTCCCAGCAATAATATACATTCTGGATGTGCTCAAACTAAGCAAACTTAGTGTACCTACCTGATCTAGTCACTCTTTTTATTTATCATTAAAACCACAAGTGGCTTCTCTTGAATTTTCCCTCAGAGACCTGAGACTTGACCTGGACCTGTGGACTTGTCATGGCCTTAAAACAAACATGGCGGCTGGCAGTTCTGCTCTGTAGGCATTAAACTTTGAAGAGGATGTCAGGATGCATGCTGGGTTAAGAACTATGAAGACAGATGTGAACTGCAGAAAAGCTTGGCTATATTCAAAACGTGCTAGACGGAGAAAACACAAGGAAAAGAAACTAGTTTGGAGATTTTTAAACTATGTGCCTCAGTGGAAGTTTTTGTACTATTTCCAACTTTGGCTCTTTCATTTTAACACTAAACAGGTTTCGTAACTAAAATTTCTGAGTGAATCTGAAATTAACTGAAACAAATCAGGACCTTGTAAACCAGAATCAAACCCATCCAGGCAGTCAGCGGTGAAACCCAACCATCACATAAATCAGGACCTTGTAAACCAGAATCAAACCCATCCAGGCAGTCAGTGGTGAAACCCAACCATCACATAAATCAGGACCTTGTAAACCAGAATCAAACCCATCCAGGCAGTCAGCGGTGAAACCCAACCATCACATAAATCAGGACCTTGTAAACCAGAATCAAACCCATCCAGGCAGTCAGCGGTGAAACCCAACCATCACATAAATCAGGACCTTGTAAACCAGAATCAAACCCATCCAGGCAGTCAGCGGTGGTACCCAACCCTTCTACAAAGCAACAGTAGGTCCACCTAAAGTCCAGTTTCATCTCTCTCTAGCCCTTCCTGCTCTCTTTCACCACCAGAGGAATAGATCTAAAGTCTCAGATACAGTCTGTTATAAAAAGACTGACCTCCCAAAATATAAAAGAGCACAAACTGAGTACATAAAACCCATGTAAAAACTCATTACAATTGCCACAACATAATGACTTACACAAAGAGAGATGGGAAAATGAAAAGGTTCAGAATTTAAGAAGAAGAATTTGGTCAACAGGTCATGGAAACAGCTTTACTCTAAAAATCTGTTTTCCAGGTCTGAGAGGAACAGTTTTATGAAAAGTACTTTAGTAGTGGATTAACTCACAGAGGACCCGTCCACACAGAGACAAATTCAGGAGTACATGCATTTTTTCGTTATATTAGCGTTTCATCCACAGGGAAACAGCGTTTTGGGAGGCCGTAAATGTTACTTTTTAATCCGGGTTCCAGAGTGCACAAATCTGTAAATGCTTACTGTTTCGTCTCTGTGTGGACAGCCAACCGTATCTTTCTTGAAACGATTACGTCACACATAGTGTAGGCCACCTAAAACAACAATGGCGGATTACAGGGCTGTGTTCGTGCTGCAGAAGCTACTGAGCTTGTTCTGGCTTTTACAAATGAACAGCAGACACCAGACGTTCTCAACTCCACCGCGGAGGACATCCAGAAAGGCAACTAGGAGAAAGTTTGTTCAGTGATCTTCTTCCCTCCTTTGGTGCATTTCTGTGGCAGCTTTACAGCACCACTCACATGCTTGGCATATGTACTACAGCGTTTCCAGTCGTTTTCGGTGGTTCCGTGCTTACGCGGACATTTCCTGCAACAATTCCATTTTAATGGAAAACTTTTTCAAAATGAAACTGAAATAAAACATTTTTATCTCCGTGTGGACAGGCCCTTAGAAATGTAAAAGTGTTCCACTGTCTGTATAATCCAAATCATAACTCTGTAATGTAGAAGTGGAGCTTTCATGGCCATAATCACATTGCTATGTCGACGATGGCACTTCATTCTTATTAAAAAAGAGAAAGTATTAATTCATGCAAAAAGGAGCTTTTTTAATCAATTAAACTAAATAAGTTCACCTTTACAAAAATAGACAATTTCATAGTATTGTTTAAAATTAGTAGCATAAAATAATAAAAACACATTGGTCAATGCTTTTAACCATCAAAATATCCTGGGCAAACATCCCTAAAGCCCATAGGCCCATTAAGTAAAAAAAAAAAACAAAACAAAACAAAAAAACAAGACAAAATCAGTAGTTTGACTTTAGTACATGAACACATTAGCTAACATGTCGTATTGAACATATTTAAACATGGCACATGTATTTAGATTTTTAGTAAATTAAGCTTAAATGTGAGAGCTGTGCTGCTCAAAGATGTACGATAACTAGAATGAAGGAAAAATCGTTTTATTGTTAATGCAGTTAACATTTGTGGGGCCCACTCACCCCCTGTGGGTCCCAGAGACTTGATCCACTGAAAAGCTCCATAAATGACAGTAAATGTGGAAGAATCACAGGCGTAGCCACAAAAAGGCAAACAACCATGGAGTCCATGAATTCATTTAGACTGCTTTAGTTTCTGAGCAACACTAACTGGTATAAGGGCTTATCCCAAACTGTCATACTCACGGGTCTTTGTTCTCCTGAGAACCAAACATTATCATAGACTTCAGGGCATTCCAGTCCTGCAGGACTCTCTCCAGAGCCAGCTGGGCAAAGCGGGGAGGTTCTAAGTCATGATCTGGCATATCAGATTCTAGAATAAAGAAAATGAGAGGAATATACCAGATGACCAGATGGAGTTTCCTTCTAAAAACTCAAGCTAAATGATGCCACCATTAGGCTAAAAAAAATAAAAAAAAGGAGGTCTCTACATGGAACGTGAACCTACCTTCTGCATTGGCAGCCTTACGGTTCCTGTCTTCTCTGATGCGTGGCGGTCTGTACTGACAGTGCTCAACACTCTGCCTAGCAACAGTCTGCACCAGGAACAGTAATATATGCTCTCCCCTGCAAAGAACATGTAAACATTAATGACCCATTTTCTGATCTATTGCACCCAATGAAAGTAAATCTGTGCATAGCTGTATGGAAAAATAATCCAAACTGTTGAAACCTAATCCCCCCAGTAAGTACAGGTCACTATTATTTAACAGTACAGTACCTGCTGTTTGGTGTGGTGACGAGGTTGGTGGTTGTCAGTAACCTGTACAGCAGATCCAGGCGAGCTGCCTTTTGGCCAGCAATCAATGTTTTACACTTGCATTTCTCCCAACAGTCACAGTATGCTGTGGGGGACGTCCGCTTCAGCCTGGGAGAGAGCACAAGCTAATCCATGATCATGGACTGTGGATAACACGTACTGAATGTAGGTGATGTACTGACACATTCAGAGGTTACATAAGGCCAAATGCAGACTTACTTGCAGTCATGTCCTTTGTGGCAAACCCTTGCACACTCAGTGCAGCAGCAGAGAGACTCCAGCAGACCACAGGTCCGACACTCAAAGATGTCCTTAACAAAAGTCATCAAACATTTCAGTGTCTACGTTTCACTTTCAGCGGTGTTCATTAAAAGGCTGCAACTGTGTCTACTGAGTAATCAAAGTCCTACTTCTGTGGTGAAATAGGGAGTTCTGCGGTGAAATAGGGAGTTCTGCAGTGAAATAAAGAGTTCTGCAGTGAAATAAAGAGTTCTGCAGTGAAATAAGGAGTTCTGCAGTGAAATAAAGAGTTCTGCAGTGAAAAAAGGAGTTCTGCAGTGAAATAAAGAGTTCTGCAGTGAAATAAGGAGTTCTGCAATGAAATAAGGAGTTCTGCAGTGAAACAAAGAGTTCTGCAGTGAAATAAGGAGTTCTGAAGTGAAATAAAGAGTTCTGCAGTGAAATAAGGAGTTCTGCAGTGAAATAAAGAGTTCTGCAGTGAAATAAAGAGTTCTGCAGTGAAATAAAGAGTTCTGCAGTGAAATAAGGAGTTCTGCAGTGAAATAAGGAGTTCTGCAGTGAAACAAAGAGTTCTGCAGTGAAATAAAGAATTCTGCAGTGAAATAAGGAGTTCTGCAGTGAAATAAGAAGTTCTGCAGTGAAACAAAGAGTTCTGCAGTGAAAAAAGGAGTTCTGCAGTGAAATAAAGAGTTCTGCAGTGAAATAAGGAGTTCTGCAGTGAAATAAGGAGTTCTGCAGTGAAACAAAGAGTTCTGCAGTGAAATAAAGAGTTCTGCAGTGAAATAAAGAGTTCTGCAGTGAAATAAGGAGTTCTGCAGTGAAATAAGGAGTTCTGCAGTGAAATAAGGAGTTCTGCAGTGAAATAAAGAGTTCTGCAGTGAAATAAGGAGTTCTGCAGTGAAATAAGGAGTTCTACAGTGAAATAAGGAGTTCTGCAGTGAAATAAAGAGTTCTGCAGTGAAATAAGGAGTTCTGCAGTGAAATAAGGAGTTCTGCAGTGAAATAAAGAGTTCTGCAGTGAAATAAGGAGTTCTGCAGTGAAATAAAGAGTTCTGCAGTGAAATAAAGAGTTCTGCAGTGAAATAAGGAGTTCTGCAGTGAAATAAAGAGTTCTGCAGTGAAATAAGGAGTTCTGCAATGAAATAAGGAGTTCTGCAGTGAAATAAAGAGTTCTGCAGTGAAATAAGGAGTTCTGCAGTGAAATAAAGAGTTCTGCAGTGAAAAAAGGAGTTCTGCAGTGAAATAAAGAGTTCTGCAGTTAAATAAGGAGTTCTGCAATGAAATAAGGAGTTCTGCAGTGAAACAAAGAGTTCTGCAGTGAAATAAAGAATTCTGCAGTGAAATAAAGAGTTCTGCAGTGAAATAAAGAGTTCTGAGGTGAAATAAGGAGTTCTACAGTGAAATGAGGAGTTCTGAGGTGAAATAAGGAGTTCTGAGGTGAAATAAGGAGTTCTGCAATGAAATAAGGAGTTCTGCAGTGAAACAAAGAGTTCTGCAGTGAAATAAAGAGTTCTGCAGTGAAATAAGGAGTTCTGCAGTGAAATAAGGAGTTCTGCAATGAAAAAAGGAGTTCTGCAGTGAAATAAAGAGTTCTGCAGTGAAATAAGGAGTTCTGCAATGAAATAAGGAGTTCTGCAGTGAAATAAAGAGTTCTGCAGTGAAATAAAGAGTTCTGCAGTAAAATAAGGAGTTCTGCAGTGAAATAAAGAGTTCTGCAGTGAAATAAAGAGTTCTGCAGTGAAATAAGGAGTTCTGCAGTGAAATAAAGAGTTCTGCAGTGAAATAAGGAGTTCTGCAATGAAATAAGGAGTTCTGCAGTGAAATAAAGAGTTCTGCAGTGAAATAAAGAGTTCTGCAGTGAAATAAGGAGTTCTGCAGTGAAATATAGAGTTCTGCAGTTAAATAAGGAGTTCTGCAATGAAATAAGGAGTTCTGCCGTGAAATAAAGAATTCTGCAGTGAAATAAAGAGTTCTGCAGTGAAATAAAGAGTTCTGAGGTGAAATAAGGAGTTCTACAGTGAAATGAGGAGTTCTGAGGTGAAATAAGGAGTTCTGAGGTGAAATAAGGAGTTCTGAAGTGAAATGAGGAGTTCTGAGGTGAAATAAGGAGTTCTGAGGTGAAATAAGGAGTTCTGAAGTGAAATGAGGAGTTCTGAGGTGAAATGAGGAGTTCTGAGGTGAAATAAAGAGTTCTGAGGTGAAATAAGGAGTTCTACAGTGAAATGAGGAGTTCTGAGGTGAAATGAGGAGTTCTGAGGTGAAATAAGGAGTTCTGAAGTGAAATGAGGAGTTCTGAGGTGAAATGAGGAGTTCTGAGGTGAAATAAAGAGTTCTGAGGTGAAATAAGGAGTTCTACAGTGAAATGAGGAGTTCTGAGGTGAAATAAGGAGTTCTGAAGTGAAATAAGGAGTTCTGAAGTGAAATTAGGAGTTCTGCAGTGAAATAAGGAGTTCTGAAGTGAAATTAGGAGTTCTGAGGTGAAATAAGGAGTTCTACAGTGAAATGAGGAGTTCTGAGGTGAAATAAGGAGTTCTGAGGTGAAATAAGGAGTTCTGAAGTGAAATAAGGAGTTCTGAAGTGAAATTAGGAGTTCTGCAGTGAAATAAGGAGTTCTGCAATGAAATTAGGAGTTCTGCAGTGAAATAAGGAGTTCTGAAGTGAAATTAGGAGTTCTGCAGTGAAATAAGGAGTTCTGAAGTGAAATAAGGAGTTCTGAGGTGAAATAAAGAGTTCTGCAGTGAAATAAGGAGTTCTGAGGTGAAATAAAGAGTTCTGCAGTGAAATAAGGAGTTCTGCAATGAAATAAGGAGTTCTGCAGTGAAACAAAGAGTTCTGCAATGAAATAAGGAGTTCTGCAGTGAAATAAAGAGTTCTGCAGTGAAATAAAGAGTTCTGCAGTGAAATAAAGAGTTCTGCAGTGAAAAAAGGAGTTCTGCAGTGAAATAAAGAGTTCTGCAGTTAAATAAGGAGTTCTGCAATGAAATAAGGAGTTCTGCAGTGAAACAAAGAGTTCTGCAGTGAAATAAAGAATTCTGCAGTGAAATAAAGAGTTCTGCAGTAGCTGACAGTTGTGAGTTTTGCAGTTTGCTGAGCTTTTATGTTTAGTTTATAGTCACTGGTGCCTTACTTCTACACTTCTATACATACAGTCTACTGCTTCCGTTTGTGGTAGGGTGACCAGATCACAACTCAACAGATGTGTATGTCTGTGTGGGACACCAGTGCTTCAAGACAGTCTAGAATTACTTCAATGACAGTACGTGCAGCTGCTGTTACCACATCTGTCTTTGAATGTGTTTTCTGTTTAGCAGGAACTATCCACAGATCAGGAAGCCTCCTTTTGATATGTGCATGCTCTATTTTGATGCCATTTCATCCTGTGTAGGTCCTCTTTTACATCCAAAAACACTACATGTGTGAGAAAATCATGCATATCTGCTATTATTAAATGTTTAGGCTAATGATCTGAGTTGCAGATCATTGTATATGCATTTTTATTATCGCTGCATCAAGGTAGAGGGACAGAGGGGGGTGACATGAGTGCATACAGTTTCACTAAGAAGGGGCACAGAGATCAGAGGAGTGCAGGAGTTGATGATTTGTTACACTGCTGCCTCATTCAGAACTTTAAGGCTCATGATGGCGACCCCCTTAGTGCAGAGCTGGCCCTGATTCCTGCACACAGCCATCTGATAAATGCCAGATTTTAAATATTGTACTTGAAACTGGAGCCTGCCAATTACAATAAAGTAATGAAAACGTGGGACTATCCCACTGAAAGTGGGAGATCTAGCCACCCTAGTGTGAAGCTGGCACTGACATATACAAGAAGAGAATTTTCCCCTCTATGTTTCTCATGTTATCCCTGGAATAAATGTCCTTTAAAGCATAAAAACTAGTAAGCAACTTCAATCTAAAATGGACACAGATAACTGGAAACTAAAAGTCTCTAATTTCATGGTAATGTTTGTTTTTTTCAGAGTTCCTTCCTGAAAGCTGACCTGGTTAATGTGCTCTGCTCCGGTCCAGGTGAAACTGCAGGTGTCGTTGCAGCAGAGAACATAGAGCGGGGAATCGTCTGGGTTTGTTCCCAAGGGGCAAATCATTTCCATGAAAACAGAATCTGAATCCTCCTTCTCTGGGATGCTTGGGTCACCCACTGTGTTCCAGACATTGAAGGAAGACATCATTACCACCAAACTGAAGAATATCACTGACAAACAGCAGCATCCTGAAGTAAAAGGGCATAAAAATAAACGAACTCCTGAAATAACTCTAGTGTAATTGCTCTAAATTACATAACATTAAACCTGACTGAAAGCCAGTTTCTTTACATGATTACTGGAGTTTGTGCCTAAAGCACTAGCTCTCTCTCCTGTTCTAACTATGTCAGGAATAAAACACATCTCAACATTAGCATGGACATCATGGGAGTTCAGTTCCATTAAAGTCTGGAGGCCTGTTGGCAGGGCTTTGATTCTCTTCAGTGCTTCTGGCTGTACCGCACTAGGTCACACAGGAGCCTTCAGCTCAGACACTCAGGTGTCCAACGCTGCAGCGGTCGATAACAGAACGTTCAGAAAAGGAGAGCATGAAGCAAGAACTCGGACTAGAGTAAACACTGAATAGGTTTGAACATGCTGGTCTTCTCTCTTATGGTTTTAAAGTGGTTTCTACATATTCTGCTGCAGTTAGATCTGACCAGCACCGTGTGTCCCTGAGGAGCTGGAGATGAGAGATCACAGGAGGTCATATGAGAGAAGAACCAACGGCAGACTATTTCTCCTCTATGCAGCTGATTTGCTGTTCACTTGGATATTATTCTTGATCACTTTTTTTGCTTGCTTCTACCATGGATGAGTATATTTGGAAGATAAAAGGCTTTTGGTTTCTGGATAGGATGCATGATTTTATTTGAAATTCTGTGGGGGTTTTTTCTTCCTCCATAGCATCGTATTACTTCTGTGACCTTTTGGCTGAATGCTTGGCATGCTGGTCCTCCTGTCTGGGTGGTTCTGATCTATGTAGACTGACACATACTGGCAGTGGCGTCAGTTAAAAATAGACCAGGTTTGTATCCTGAGCGCAGCAGAGCAGTGGCACCCGACATGCAACAGATGGGCTAGAGCATAACAGACAACTAACAGAGCGATGTGCTCTTGAAAGCATTTCATGTGGGATCACTGCATAAAAAAACTTTTGTGGAATTTAGGAGTGCTGCTGCCATAGGCATAATAACCAGTCACAC
The DNA here is from genome assembly GCF_018320785.1 of Cheilinus undulatus. NCBI lineage: Eukaryota > Metazoa > Chordata > Actinopteri > Labriformes > Labridae > Cheilinus > Cheilinus undulatus. The sequence continues at coordinate 126,638 of NC_054872.1, forward strand.
AGCACAAACCAGCAGCAGTTATTTACGACAACGCTGCTCAGTGGGTAGAGAGGCTTTAGTCCTAAATGCACTGGTTCTGGGGTCACTTCCTGGTCTTATTGCATGTAATGTATTTCCATGCCCTCAGGCCACTGTTCCCCGTCTCTCTTCAGCTATCCTATTAAAAAAGCAAAATGCCTCAAAATTACCAACAGTTATCACTCATCTCAGCGCCCTTTGGTCCAACGGTACAGCATGGGAAACGGACACCTTCATATCAAATCATCCATCCAAATAAACTCCATGATGATTAAATAATTCAACAAATTTTCTCTGAACTAACCTGAAAATGTGCATACCGGAGCTGGGACTTGCCACGGGTTTTGAGCATTTCCTTCAATCACGTTTAGATTGATCATGAAAAAGACGGTATACCCAGCTTTCAGTCATTGACCACTGAGGGTCAGTATGCCTGCAGACACACTGAGGGGCTGGCAGTCAACAGTGCATGGATGCTACATGCATAGACCTCTGCATGGGTTCAAGGCTAGACCCAGGGCATCGGCTATGGTGGGTCTGAAGTGTCAGAATGATCAGACAAAAACAGCAAAAATGAACTAATCCTAATTTACTCTGAAAATAGCCATGATAACAAGCCTGTACTCAGCTGTCATTGTTGTGTGTTGTCTGTTGATTAAAAGCCAAATCAGTTACCAAAGAGGAGTGTGGATGAATGTACTTGCCCTTAGCCATTTTCTGAGCAGCCTCCAACACAGTGATGGCTGCAGGATAGGCTCTCCCACTGACCGCCAACATGAAGGGGGTCATCCCACGAGCATCTCTGTCAAGTTAAAACATACCAGCACTTGAAATTAACAAATGAGTTAAAGGAATAGCATTAAATCAGGAACATTTCAGAGCATTGGTTTGCGTAATTAAAATTCAAACTGTAATCATATGGAAATAAAAACATACTTGGCAGAGAGTAACTCCCGTAGGTGTGGCCGCAAAACAATACTGTCACACATTAACTTTAAGATGAGGTGGGCGTTGGCCTTCCTGTCTTTAGATTCAACCACGGATGACTCTGTGGACGTCCCTGCTTATATGAAGAAGACACATCAGTTAGGTGCCGATAATAACACCACAGAGGGGTCAAATCCCTATGAGAATGACAGAATTACTTTGTAGGAAACCACATTCTTTCATACAAGTCACACTGAGAATGATATTAAAGATTAAGGCTGGTATTATGGGATAGTAACTCCTCATAGTAGTGCTCTTGTTGGACACAATGCAGCCCTTTAGTATCTCCTCTATGTACCTGGTAGGGTAGATGTGCTTGGTCCCTGGCTAGGCCCGGTGGAAGCAGTGGTGAGGGAACCCACAGCTGGCGCTAGAATGAAGTCAATGTCACCATCTGTGGATAAAATTAAACCATAAATTTGATCACATCACTACAAGACACAAGTCAAAACCTGTCAGTCAGTCAGTAAGTCAGTCAGACAGACAGTCAGTCAGTCAGTTAGTCAGTCAGTCAGTCAGACAGTCAGACAGACTGTCAGTCAGTCAGACAGTCAGTCAGACTGTCAGTCAGTCAGACAGTCAGTCAGACCGACAGTCAGGCAGTAAGTCAGTCAAACAGACAGTCAGTCAGTCAGACAGTCAGAAAGACAGTCAGACAGACAGTCGGATGGTCAGTCAGTCAGTCAGAAAGTCAGTCAGTCAGACAGACAGTCAGTCAGTCAGTCAGACAGTTTGACAGACAGTCAGTCAGACAGACAGTCAGTCAGTCACTCAGTCAGTCAAACAGTCAGTCAGCCAGTCAGTCAGACAGTCAGCCAGTCAGTCAGAAAGAATGTCGGACAGTCAGTCAGACAGACAGACAGACAGACAGTCAGTCAGTCAGTCAGTCAGTCAGTCAGTCAGTCAGTCAGACAGACAGACAGACTGTCAGACAGTCAGTAAGTCAAATAGACAGTCAGACAGTCAGACAGACAGACAGACAGTCAGACAGTCAGTTAGTCAGACAGACAGACGGACAGTCAGTCAGACAGATAGTCAGTCAGACAGTAAATAAGACAGTCAGACAATCAGTCAGACAGTCGGAAAGATGGTCAGTCAGTCAGAAAGAATGTCAGACAGACAGTCAGTCAGTCAGACAGTCAGTCAGTCAGCCAGACAGTCAGTCAGTCAGTCAGCCAGACAGACAGTCAGTCAGTCAGTCAGTCAGACAGATGGACGTCAGTCAGTCAGTCAGACAGACAAACAGTCAGTCAGACAGATAGTCAGTCAGACAACAGACAGTCAGTCAGTCAGTCAGTCAGCCAGTCAGATAGTCAGACAGTCAGTCAGACAGACAGTCAGCCAGACAGCCAGAAAGTCAGTCAGACAGTAGGTCAAAGAGACAGTCAGACAGTCAGTCAGTCAGTCAGAAAGATTGTCAGACAGTCAGTCAGACAAACAGTCAGTTAGACAGTAAATCAGTCAGTCAGACAGTAAATAAGTCAGTCAGACAGTCAGTCAGACAGTCGGAAAGATGGTCAGTCAGTCAGAAAGAATGTCAGACAGACAGTCAGTCAGTCAGACAGTCAGTCAGACAGTCAGTCAGTCAGACAGACAGTCAGTCAGTCAGTCAGTCAGCCAGACAGTCAGTCAGACAGATGGACGTCAGTCAGTCAGTCAGTCAGACAGATGGACGTCAGTCAGTCAGTCAGACAGACAAACAGTCAGTCAGACAGATAGTCAGTCAGACAACAGACAGTCAGTCAGTCAGTCAGTCAGCCAGTCAGATAGTCAGACAGTCAGTCAGACAGACAGTCAGCCAGACAGCCAGAAAGTCAGTCAGACAGTAGGTCAAAGAGACAGTCAGACAGTCAGTCAGTCAGTCAGAAAGATTGTCAGACAGTCAGTCAGACAAACAGTCAGTCAGACAGTAAATCAGTCAGGCAGTCAGTCAAACAGTCAGTCAGTCAGTCAGTCAGTCAGTCAGTCAGTCAGTCAGTCAGTCAGTCAGTCAGTCAGACAGACAGACAGACAGACAGACAGACAGACAGACAGACAGACAGACAGACAGACAGACAGACAGTCAGCCAGACAGCCAGAAAGTCAGTCAGACAGTAGGTCAAAGAGACAGTCAGACAGTCAGTCAGTCAGTCAGAAAGATTGTCAGACAGTCAGTCAGACAAACAGTCAGTTAGACAGTAAATCAGTCAGTCAGACAGTAAATAAGTCAGTCAGACAGTCAGTCAGACAGTCGGAAAGATGGTCAGTCAGTCAGAAAGAATGTCAGACAGACAGTCAGTCAGTCAGTCAGACAGTCAGTCAGTCAGACAGACAGTCAGTCAGTCAGTCAGTCAGCCAGACAGTCAGTCAGACAGATGG